>NC_092819.1:48792500-48947500 GCF_023375885.2 Dermacentor andersoni | reverse complement strand
GTGCTGTCTTTGCCAAACACTGCGGAGATCACAATCGTAAACTATAAAACTGCGCACAGACGGGCTGGGATGCGGGGCAGTACCTCAGTACAACGTACTGCGCACTGCACCCGGCGAATTCGTTACTCGCGTGCTTCCTCTGTTTAGCTCTTGATTCTAAGTAAAACTGAATTGAATTATGGGGTTTTACGGGCTCAAACCACGATCTGATTATGAGGCACGCCGTAAGGGGGGGGGGGGAGGGGGGGGACTACAGATTCGTTTCGACCGCCAGGAGATCGTTGACGTTCCCCCAATGCACAAGACACGGGCGTTTTCCCATTTCGCCCCCATCGAAATGGGGCCGAAATGCAAATCCCGCAACCTCGTGCCTAGAAGCGCAACACCACAGTCGCTAAGCCACCGCGGAGGGTGTTTCCAAGCGAAATCGAAGTGTCAGATAATGTTTCTTGTCTTCATAAACATTCCTGTTTGCTGCGTGTGCAGTTAAAATGCAGCATTCACTCGTTTAAACGACCGCCTTGTTAAGCTATGCACAGGGTAACTTCTTTGCCGCACTCACCCTGTTCTCCCAGCAGGCTACGCGCTTTGAAAAGAAAGGGTGGCAGCGTACAAGAACGCTGCACTAGTCTAACAACGCGAAGAAGACAGTGGGCGACACAAACGGTGCAACTCGCAACTATCCTTTATTTCGAATTACATATAGGCACACCAGCGCGTCACCATGTGACAGAAACGTGCACTTCATAACAGAAACACACACGCGCGAAAAAAAAAAAAAAAAGAACGTTGATATACAAACACATACTGGTCTGGTTACTCGGCCCATGTAATGCCAGGTCGGATGTTCACTAATCCCACCTTTACCCTCCCCCACTTGCCGGTATAGGAGCGGCTGACCGATACAATTAACGACCATATATACTGTGGAACACGCACGTGCGCGAATGTCCGCAATGCCACATTAAACTTGATTTGTGACTTGATCCCGCCGACGCTCATGTTATCGTTCTCTTATCTATCTCTTTCTCGGTCTCATTTAACATTCAGAAGGCGTATCCATGTACGTGCCTGATTGTTCAGCGATACACATTATTTCTCCTCTTGTATGTTTAATTAAATGAGCTTCTCAATTATTGCGTTTGCCTGCTCCACTCGATTCTTGGCCGATCCCCCTATGTGGGCCTCTGCGCCATGGTCTGAGATCATCATCATCATCATCATCATCATCATCATCATCATCATCATCATCATCATCATCATCATCATCATCATCATCATCATAATCATAATCATCATCATCATCAAAACAGCGCGCGCACACACATACACACGCACACATACACAAGCATGCGGCGCACATTTGATATTTGAACTCGTCTCAAAGAATGGAGTGATGTTTCGTGTATGTCCACCGCTGCCTGTGGGCGTCTGCTCATTTATCTGGCACATGTTGATAACTTAGCGAGGAAGTAGTTAAATTGAGTGAGTTTTTTGTTACGTTATCGACAACTCAGTTCTTTTCTTGTTTTTTTTTTTTTAGAGTCTTAGCTACTGTTTAGCGAAGTATTCAGCGACCTGAATAGTCAGTAAATTGCTGAGGTAAAATTCCTCAAGAGACTGGCTAAATTCGATGCCATCGACCCATTTTATCCCAAGGATGACTATCAAAGCCACTTTTCCAGGCGAAGCAAAATCCTGAGATCTGATACCGCTTGAGGAAATCTGGGCTTGCCTTCCCTTTTCACATTTCGACCGTTGACTCTCCACAGCAGAAGATAATTTAAAAATATAGTTTAAATAATGATAAGGAAGTAGCTCAGGAACAATTAAATCATAATACAAAATTTCGAGCAAGTAATAATCATCATTATCACTTATTAGCGACTTTTTCGCTAGAAATGTAGGGTTTTGGATCACGACATGGTGTTTTTGTCCTCTCCCCCTGCCCCTCCCCCCTCAAAAAAAAAAAAGTTCGCAATATTTGTAGTCAGCATTTCATAAGCGATATCCAAATTATTTCAAAATCAATGTGCTTGGTCTTCTCCATCAATGCGTCATTACGAGATAGCTCTTAATTGTCTTAAATGTAATCTAGTGAAGCGTTAACGTAAGCTGCCTGATCATTTTTTTACAGCATTATAGCTGTTAAAGGCTGTTGAAAACTAGTCAAGTATTCTTTAAGAATCTTGTAATCATTCATACGGCGAAAAAAAAAAGAGAAGTTGTACACTATAGGAAAACGAATGGAGGCCACACAGCTGCCAGCATAAAGACCGGCGAGCCAGTCAGTAACTAAACAGTTTATAGCACAGGCAAAACCAACTATAAAGGCAGCATTCCTAGTGACGTAACGAATATGCACGTATCACATCACACAGGTGACCTCAAGCAGATGATCGCATCACAAACTTTCTCTTTTCCCAAGGACTCAGCGAGGTACGTCATTGTGAAGTCCTGCATTTGGAAGTATGTTCTCTCATTTGAGCCATTTTGTCGAAACTTCCGTGCTTGATAGGCACAACCCTTGAGAGGATTGTGCCTTCGGTTTCAAAACGAAATTTCACTTCAGCGTAATCGTTTATAAATAAGCAGTACTTACACTATTTAAACAATCTTGTCAAAACTGCAGGGTTGATATTTGTGTAATTTTTCTTATTCATCATCATCAGCCTGGTTACGCCCACTGACCGGAAGGAGGTGCTAGGTAAAGTTTACGACGCAGACAACCAAGAACGCGGTTAGCTTCGTTAGTAACGTGCATTGTGCGAAGAGACCACGTTAAATCTGACGACTTTTTTATGAGCACACAGATGAAATTTCGAAGTTGATGATGAGATATTTTGGTGTTGAGAAGCATTGCCGGCGATGAAAGGAAAGCAGCGATGTTTTGTTTATGTATAACGACAGCAGCCATTTGTTACACCAGGTTTGAATTTCACGAAGGTCAGATTGAAGCGAGTGAACATGAGATATGCTGTTACTTGGACGATAAATGACGCAGTCATCTGTGAAGAGTCTCAATATATATATATATATATATATAAACGCTTCTCGGTAACTGGCTGATATACATTAAAAATATTAGTGGGCCAAGGACCGCGCCCTGTGGCACGCCTGAAATAGCAGGGCGTAATGGAGAAGACAGTTTATTTGCCTAAACGAATTGCTGGCGGTTATGTCTAAGAAGTCACGAATTCATTTAAAAACTAAAGGGTCAAGGCTGAAGCACGAAAGCTTTAGAAAGCAGGCGTTTACGAGGGACTCTGTCAAATGCTTTCGCAAAATCTAAATAAGAGAGCGTCGACCGGTATGCATTTACGCCAATGTCGTTAATAAACGGCGAAAGTTGAGTGTCGCAGGAAACGCCCTTGTAGAAACCACGTTAATTTTTACTAAGAAAGTTCGGAGACGGTTAGAAATTTGACTGCGTGGGAATAGATAATACCTTCCATATTAATTTTGAGCAGACACTTGCGAAGGATATTGGGCGATCATTTCTGTACGAAGATGTGGTGCCTTTCTTTTTTCTGGAATTGGAATAACCTTGCCCATCTTGGGCAGTCTTTCGGCACCACTCCAGGTGAAACTTATTGCTCAAATACGTGCGACAGGATCACGTGTGTTAGATTTTTGCGCATTCTCCTGTATTTTAGCGTCGATGCCATCCATATACCAGTGGGTGACGTCAGCTTTAACGAATCAATTACGCTTACAATTATATTGGCGTCGAACATGTCATCAGGCATGATCGGATGATTTACGAGGAACACGTGAATATGTGTACACTATATGAAACTATAGGACTTTTTTTTTTTTTTGATGATGATGATGTCCAGGATTTCGTTGCGGGTGGCCCTTTATGAACGAAGCCAACGCCTTTCTTTCAGACTTAAGACAATGTCTACGGTTATAGCGTTCGTGTTTTTTTCTTTCGAGCAGTAAACATTCCTGCAGAGGAAACTTCTGCAGCTCAATCTCGACCTGTTCTCGTGTGACCGGGTTCCCACTGAATACGCTATAGACCACACGTGTATAGAAAGTGCGACGCTGTATAGCTGGCGGCCGTTTTTTTTTTTCTTTTTTTTTTTTAGTGCTTCTGGCGTCGCGACATGACCTCGTTGGCGGGAGTGCATTCAGTGTGCGTCTGAAACTGCCATCCGTTTTTTGCCTGCCTAATTAATCGGGCCCGTGTGTATATATTTAACCACGGCGCGCAGCTTTTCGAACGCGATGCCTCCGCGGGGCGAAGGCGTTTCCTCCAGCGTATGTATATGCTATATATGTCTGCGTGGAAGCGACGTCGGCCTAGTTATACCGTGTTTACACGAATATACGGGCTGGCCTCGATTTCAGACCGATTCAGCTCAGCATCGATTGTGGCACGACCTGAGCTAAACACTTGTCGATGCTTTAGATGGAATGCTCGGTGTGCTGCGAGGAAAAAAACAAGGTATTCTGCCCTTTAACAATTCGATATTGTGTCGTTTAGGCACGCACAAAAAGTTGCATGCGCGTGTAATATGTTGCATGCAGTATACATACATCTATCTTATATACGTACAGTATGCCTTATCTATGCGTTACATGTATACAAAACAGTATCAGAGCTATGTTAAAGTGTGTATAACAGCATATCTGTAAAACAAGAAGTATACGGTACATGCACGTGTAATATGTTGTGTGCCAGTATACATACATCTATGATGTATACGTACAGTATGCTTTACGTATGCGTTATATGTATACAACGTAGTATCAGAGTTATGTGTAAGTGTGTGTGACAGCATATATCTGTAAAACACTAAGTCTTCGTGAGACTAGACGTAGCCGGTGCGGGGATTCGCGCGCCAAATATATCCTCGCTGTGATGTCTAAAATAAATAGCGGTGAACTCTTATGCGACTTCATGTTACCGAAAGCCAGGCGTACAAACACGGACACAAGAAAGAACGAAACATGCTTCTACATCTAAATAATAATAATAATAATAATAATAATAATAATAATAATAATAATAATAATAATAATAATAATAATAATAATAATAATAATAATAATAATAATAATAATCAAAGGAAACGGGCAACACAAACGCCGACTATCAACTGAAAGGTCGCACAATGGCGGAAAGGAAGGAAGACACAAAACTCATCTGCGCATGCTTTAATGGACGCCGCGCTAACCTGTCAATCATGGACACGTGCGGGCGCTCGTGAAGTATAGTTCTTTAGGCGTGACAATCGTTCTGTGTGCAAAATAATCGAAGGCTGTCTTACGCATGTGCTACCGTGGATATGGATTAGCGGGTCGCCTTTGTGGCAATTGCTACCATTCGGTGGATGTATTATATTCTCTTGATCAATCGCTATTAATGACATGCCAAGCCTCACCCATAAGGGTAACTTCGCTTTTAGGTCTGAATAGAACTGCACGGTGATAATTTTTAAATTCTATGGAATTAAAAAAAAAAAAATCACCTGTGGCAAACAGCATGTAATTCTTGTCCTTGAGCTGGATTATTCGAAGAGGCGGATATTAGTAGCACGAAAAATCCAAACGCGCATTAAAATAATGAACAATAATTCTGTAATTAACTACTTAATTCATTACTTTGCGGCACTTATTGCAATTTACGAATGGTAGCCGGCGAACTTGCACGACGATATCCACTTGACATGAAATTCCAGAATGACAACAGTTTCGAGATATTATTTCTCAAAGTGAGGAACGAAATAAACGGGCGTTCCACGTACTTTCGTGGTTCAATGCATAGAAGAGCGTTTTATTAAAAAGTTAAGTTAAACAACTGTGTATTTTTAGGCCAAGTTTGATGGCGCGTATCTCCAAACTGGCGTCATTCTGGACTTTCATTCCAAGTAAATACGCTTTGTAAACTCGCCGGCTAAATTCGTAAATTGCAATATGTGCCTAAAGTAATGAATTCAAAAGACATTTAGTGGATTTTCGTTAATTAGTTGGTAACGTGTTTCGATTTATTGTACATGTCCGCCTCTCTGAATAATCGAGCTCACGGACTAGAATTAAGGTATTTGCAACAGGCTATTTTTTTTTTTATTCTATAAAACTACCCTCTGACTATCCTCTGTACTGTCTGCAAATTTCGGAGTGCACTTACAGTCTCGACAGTGCAACAAAGGGTTAGACGGTGTTCTACACGTCAACAGACTTTGCCAGCTGAGGCATGGTCCAAGTCTCTCGGCGTTTCGGCTATACCTCACGTGTGTCTGCAATCGGACATCCGCAGCCTGCTTTCCTCCCTTCCCTCGCAAGCTGCGTACATTATAGCCTCTGGCTACGGGTCCAACAAGCCTTTGCATTATCTCCCGCGATTTCTGAAAGGCAAATAGAAAAAAATTCTAATCTATACGTGTATGTTCTATTCGGGCCATACCAGCGATACGTGGGAACTTCGCGGCTTCACCAATCGCCTCCCGGTGACGCTCACACCCTTGAAGGATAGCGTTCAACGATCCTGAAGTTGCGCGATCGAAGAGAGAGAGAGAGAGAGAGAGAGAGAGACAGAGGTGACTTGAAATGAAGTAAACCTTTCCCTACTGCATTCGCACCGCACGTAGTACAATGCCTGCGCGGCTTTATCCGGTCATCCGCCAGGGACCCGCAGAGAGGGGCGGCGGAGGCGGCGACGGCAAGCAACCGGTTCGCTAGCGAACCGGTTGGAGCCAGTTCCGCGCTTGACCGTTCGCGGTTTCCTGTTGTCCCCGGCCGCCGCTGCAAGCCGTCGTCTGCTCGGGAGCCGTGCCACAGGAGAGCCGAGCATCGCGGCCGTCCCGTGTCACGGGCAGCTCGCACGGTCATGCGCTGCAAATGGCTGTCGGGCAGTTGCTGCTGCTGCTGCTGCTTGGCTGCCTCAGCGGACAAAACATTCGCGAGTCCCCCGGCTCCCATTAGCCGGTCACCGCCGATCGAGTGTCGCGCGGCCGCGGTCATCTGGGCCAGACGATAGCGCGCCATCGCGCGTGCGAGGAATCGGCCGTGCGCCGGCTGGGAGATACGCAGGCCAACGGGAAACACTCCAGCCTGCGGTCGTCTGGAAAGATTTACACGTGACCGACGACGGTCGGCTTGCCGAGCCAGCAGCCGTGCCGAGACGACTGATTCGTGATTGATTCACGGGGATTAACGTCCCAAAGCAATACTGAAGAGGCCAGTGCATAGAGGGAGTGACTGTCGAACGTCTGAGGTTCTTTAAAGGGAAACTAAGGAGAGAAATTATAACCCCCCCCTCCCCCTTCTGCATCAGTAAACTACCTTTCTACGACACTAAAGACACCACTCTTACCACAATAAGACGCTTGGTAAGCCAGAAAGAGCGCAAGAACGAAAGACGGGTGGCGACGCCTCCTTGAAGTTTCCGCACCTGGTCGCTGTGACGTCATGGATTTGATGCCATCTTTTAGGGCCTACTTATATATATTTATACAGTGGTACATTGTGTTCTAAAGGAATAAAATATTAAACATAGTAAGTTTCGGGAACTCAGCCAATGCGGCCCAAATGCGAAAACATACTTTGGAATCCCTGACGTCACACTGACGTACCGGCGTTGGCGTTTCGGCGCTAAATTCAAATACTGATACTTCGACCTTCATTTTCTCATCTAATAATCAAACTATTATTTTGAAGTGACTGCCTGCAGGGTTCTCAAACAATGCTTTATTAGTCTAAACTGATTTGTTGTTTCGCTTTAGTGTCCCCTTAACATGCAAATTAATATGCGTACACGGGCGTTTTCTCGTCATTTCGACCCCGTCTAAAGATGGCCGCCACGGTCGGGAATTGAACCGGCGACGTCGTGCCCAGCCAGCAGAACGCCACGTCCGCATAGGCGCTGCGGCGGGCGTCAACTGACGAACTCCTTTTTCGGCGAAGTGTTGCTAGTGGTGTTTGTTATCTTTGGCCGAATGGCTGGGGATCTTAAGGATCCACAAAACGTTGCGCTAACTGCTGAGCATTGCCGCTGCGCGAGAGCGCAGTGGAAAGCACGCCCGGCTCTCAATTCCACGTGACAGCAGTGACATGAGCTAGAATTCCAGCAGTGGCTGGTCGTGTGCAGAAGCTTTCTTTCTCTTCCGATATTCCGATCGGGTGTGGCTGGACAGGACGATTGCGGCGGTCGTCGTGAGCGTATAGCGGAATGGACGGATGGACAAAGGCCAACCCAGCTTGGAGCACCTAACGGCTGACGTACTAAACGTATAGTGTGTATACATCGTGATCTGGGGGGTCATATGCGCAACAGTTAGTAGTTAGTTAATTCGGGTTTAACGGGGCAAAAGCGACTAATGCCATGCTGCGCCAGCCACAATATCTTAAGAAATCAAATGTTAAAGCAGGGAAAGCTGCGTTACATTATAGTCTGTGCAAAAAGCCGGTTTCATCTAAAAAGTTCAGCAAGTCACCGAAAGGCACAAGTGGATAATCTCCCAGTATTGAGGCGGGATGTAAAGGTATGCGTAATTTACAGAGATTCTGTAAAAGCTTCCGTCTCTGTGTTTCAGTATATGGACATGTCATAATAATGTGCATTACTGTACGCGGTTCATGGCACTTCTCGCAATTTGGCGGGTTTTCGTTTCGAAGTAGAAAATTGTGTGTCAGGCGTGTATGGCCAATTCGAAGTCGACACAATATCACCTCATACAAGCGTTGTTGGCGGCTACACCACTTCCACTCGTCAAGCAGAGGTTTTGTTGCCTGTAACTTGTTATTTATGCAAGAGTCACATTCTAGTTGCCACTTTGATGCCAGGGCCTTCGCTCAGATACTGTCCTTGAATGGAAGCGCTGTTTTCGTTATGCCTTTGTGCACTGCCGTGAACGCGTATCTATTTGCTGCTTCAGATGTATTCAGGACGCAAAATGTCACAAGAGCCAAAAGAAAAAAAGAAATGTCGCGCGACTACCTTAGGCGTAGCAATTTCATGCCCCTTTCGAGAAACTTCTCAACTGCGTATAGATAAACTTACCCATGGGTGTGATGGCTCGTCGTATAGCGACCCAGGTTAATTATGACTATCCTCCTGAGATCCCTTGTATACAGTATACATAGCAGATTACCTTCAACCATCTTTTTCAGAAATAACTCGGAAGCGATTGCGTAAAATATTAATGCTGCATAGAAAATTCGATGATTTGATCTATAGACCGTTGGTTATAGTCACAGAAGGCGAAAAGTGGTCGTAAAGTGCGTTTAAAACACCGCGAGACGACATGAGAATCCAGGTGGCAGCATCAACATGCAAACCCACCGCACAATGTTTCTTCTTCATTTCTGTATTTAGGCAAACAAAAGCTGTGTCTAACATTACACGCATTGGGAGACGGTCACTTTCTTTGTCCGTGCAAACGGAGATGTTGGTTTCAGCAGCCAACTGAGATGCTTAAGCGAATTCTTAATACACTTGTGGGTGATAAGAAACCACTTCAAAAGCGACTATGCACCTGACGTGCTTTCGGCCGGGTCTCAAGAGACTGTATATACGCGGACGGGCTGACTGCAATTAATATGCCCTCCAGCTCAGTTATGAATATAATCGTTGTTATGACTTACCACAATAACGCGCAGTCGCCAGAAACACTTAACATCTTATTGTGGGCAGTTATACCGCGGGTATATCAGAATAACTGCCGCTAGCGTTATCCGGCTAAATTACGTATAATTAACTATGGCGTATGCAACACGTGAGATTAAGCTTACCCGTGGTTAAGGTGTTCGGGCAGAGTGAGCGGTAAATTGCTGCTGGAGCACTCCCTCTGAGCACGGTTCCCACCTGAATACGGCCGAGAACGAACCCACGGCGACAATTTCAGCAGCAGGGAACTTCATGCTAGCAGCCAGCGTACCTCGCCTCTGCTTCATTTGCATATGCGCGGGTAGCAAGGCGGAACGAAATGGCCACGCTCACATGAACTGGCCTTCAGGCGCCCAGTTAATGCTGTCTGTTGAAACGTTCTTTTCACCACGTTTATTTAATCTTCAAAATCACGATGGAGCATATACACTTGCAGAACGGATTGAGAAGTAAAAGTTCTTCAGTAAGTTTGGTCAAGTTTACAGGACATCGAATCCGTGCATGCGATGGCTCTCTATGGAGGCGATGTGAGAACGTCAACTGTTCTATTTCACGCATATAGCGTATTTGGAAAGCACACATCCGGCCACTTGAATAATCCTCCTGATGTAAAGAACATAGCGCAGTAACAATAGATGAAGTTAGGGGTTTTACGTACCAAAACTATGCGACCTGATTATGAGGCACGCCGCGTACTGGGGGACTCCGGATTATTCTGACCACCTGGGGTTCTTTAACGTGCACCAAACGCACTATGCACGGGCGCTTTCGCATTTCGCCCTCGTCGAGATGCGGCCGCCGCAGCCAATGAACGAAGTGTAGCCGCAGTATGCACGACACAAGGACATCGAGAGCAAACACCCAGCCTTCCAACTCGCTTTACATTACAACAGCTTTTACTTGTTACATTACATTACATTACATTACATTACAACATTTTACACGTATCATTCAAGCTTACAGAACAGGTGCAATGAGAAGAGCTTCAATAGTGTTACGTAGAAAGAGGCACGGGATCGACTATATACTAGGCTTATTGACAAGCTCATATGCATGTCATATGCATATGCCCAGAACGAACAGCCCGTTCCAGGTTATAACGTCGTCGACCTCGTCGTCTTTTCAATCGTGATACGCCCGCTCTTGTTTAATGAAATGTATGTTCCGTAGCAATATGTACGTACAAGCTTTAAATACAATTATTTTCATCAGCGCTATGGCTTTTCTTCACTACCAACCGTGGTGGCGTGGTGGCTATGGCATTGCATGGGCTACTAAGCCCGTGGGCGCGCGGGATCGAATCCCGGCCGCGGCGGCCGCATTTCGATGGGGGTGAAATGCAAAAAAAACGCCCGAGTACCGTGCATCGCGGATGCACGTTAAAGAACCAACGGGCGGTCGGCATTATTCCAGAGTCTCTCACTATACGGCGTGCCTCGTAATCGTTGTTTTGGCATGCGTAGAACCTCAGAATTTAATTTGCACTGATCTTGCCATGCGTACTGCAGCGTCCGAAGCGGGCGCATACAGTCAGACCCTGAAGCCGTGCGCGCTACAGACTGATAACTTTCGATGATACTTTCACATTGCGTTGAGTGACCACAGCCAAATTGCCCGTAGCACCATGCGGTTACGTCGCGCAAAGGATGAAATTTTTAATCCCTGAAGTGGATCTACAGTCTTAAACAAATGTGTACTCTTTGGCTCCTATCTTGGCACACAACGATAATCGTCATCTGTCTTGAATTTCCTTTCTTGAAAACGCTGCGTTCGCAACTTTCCTGTCGAGAATGCTCTGCCATGCTGATAACGCGCATGCCGTTCGTGACTTGGAAGTATACCGGGCTCGCAGCGTTAAAGGAAGGAAATGCGGACGACAGATGACGATTATCGTTGTGTGGCAAGGTATATACGACCCAAAGGGTGTAATTTTGCTTACGAGTGCATACCGAGAATACGACCGATTTCTTATCAGATCGAGTTAGTGGTAGACTTCGCCTCGTTCAAAACCGCTCGATCCCGCAACGCTCTCGACGCGGAAGCCGACTAAGGGGGTAGAAGCGGGCGCGAATTGTATGTGCCGCTTTGATTTGCTGCCCCTGGGACATGCGCTGGCCGTCCAATTCGCGAGAGCCTGCTGGAACTCGTGGTTGAAACGTTTGATCATAGATGGTTTGCTCCCGAATCCTGAGTGCTATTATAGTGACCGTCGTGCGTAGTTGCTGGATCAGAAGTTCGAGTGCATCGCCGTACCGGCTTCGAATTTGTGAGAGCTGCGTCACAGCATTTACGTCCTGTGCAAGGAAAAGTTAGAAGTTTGGAGAAGCAGCTGCGGCCGCCGTGCATATGCCGTGTACTGGATGGAAAACGCTTTTCGAGAAAGCCGGTGTTTCGACGTGGGTGCCAACAACGACTGGCTTATGTATGTACGTACAGTTCGCAAAGAAATATCTACGCCTTGTTCATTTAAGTGCAGACTGGTTGGTGGGAGGTTTTTTTCGTGACGTGCCGCGAAGGCAATGCAAGAGATACTCTGGCGTCGCAATGGCCGGATCTAAATTGCCAGACCAACATCCACCTGCAGTGTTCCATCAATATCATCGCCGTCATCGCGGTGTGTTCTGGGAAGTTGCAGAACGCTGTCAGTATATAGCTGCGCATCTTCGCTCTTCCACGAGGGCATCTTATACCAAGCCTGGCGTTCAAGTGGCAGATAACAGCAAAAAGAAAGGTGAGTAGAAAGCAAATATATGTACTACGTTGCAAAGGGTTTAAGAAAAGCGCGTCGAAAGCTTTGCGGTTGTTGTGCATCGGAGCGCGTGAGTTTGTATACTTCGGAACGCGAAATCGTCGCGTGAAGGCAACAGCAACCTCGAAGCGATTACTGTGGTTACGTTGTCTTTATACGCGAAAAAAAAAGTATATATCATACTGATATTCCTTGTACATTATCTTGCACATTGCCTTGAATCCCTGTGAAAATTAAATAGGCAATGATTACGTAACCCCTCGAATGTGATGTCAGATGCATACGGAACAGTATGAAAGGGGTTTAATCATATTCTCGCCGGCAACTTTTGAGAAAATGGACGCTAGTTTCACATACTTCGTCGTTTCGTCAAAGACAACGAAACGCAAACCGCGAAGTGTGCTTCGAATACCAGGAAATGGCATGAAAATCCAGGGTGAAGCGTCAACACGGAAACTTACCACACGATGCCATAGCTTCACCTGTGATTATAATAGATAGATAGATAGATAGATAGATAGATAGATAGATAGATAGATAGATAGATAGATAGATAGATAGATAGATAGATAGATAGATAGATAGATAGATAGATAGATAGATAGATAGATAGATAGATAGATAGATAGATAGATAGATAGATAGATAGATAGATAGATAGATAGATAGATAGATAGATAGATAGATAGATAGAGCAGTTTTTACTATATCAAAACGTGAGAAGATGGTCACTTTGATCAGGCGCACTGCTCAGTGATTTAAACGTGGTATAGTCGACACGTACGGCGGCCAGCACTTGTGCCATGCACTGGTGAACGCTGGGCGTTTGCTGGTGGGGACCAAATGCAGTTGCAATGAGTCGCAAAGGATCTCGCTTCCGTCGGCACGGTGTCCCCAGCGCCCACCGGTGGCTCAGAAAGCGCTGGCCGCCATGCGGACCGATCATTAGCTTTTGAATGCTGAGCACATCGAGGTGCTGGTCTTGGCACTTAAAGAACTAAAAAAGAAATGTGTGTCACATTCCCTAGCATGCCATTCAGTAGTAAGAAACAAGTTGAAAAACCATTATATGTCCTTGTCCTGTACCTATCTTCGGATACACCGAGAACGTCCTGCACCCTCACCTCTATGAAGGTGAGAACGAAGCGACGGTAAGGGTAAAAGTATCTATCTATCTATCTATCTATCTATCTATCTATCTATCTATCTATCTATCTATCTATCTATCTATCTATCTATCTATCTATCTATCTATCTATCTATCTATCTATCTATCTATCTAATCTATCTAATCTATCTAATCTATCTATCTAATGGTCGTTTCGTCAACTTGGTATGTACCCGCCGTGGTTGCTCAGTGGCTATGATGTTGGGCTGCTGAGCACGAGGTCGCGGGATCGAATCCCGGCCACAGCGGCCGCATTTCGATGGGGGCGAATACGAAAACACCCGTGTACTTAGATTTAGGTGCACATTAAAGAACCTCAGGTGGTCGAAATTTCCGGAGTCCTCCACTACGGCGTGCCTCATAATCAGAAAGTGGTTTTGGCACGTAAAACCCCAAAATTTCATTTTTCAACTTGGTATGTACCAAAACTGGCATAGCATAACAGGAGTGTGTGACGTACACAAAAGATAGGTCATGACATGAATGTCTGACATACGTGTCACGTGGGTCATGAAACAGCTGCCTAGGTCTTGGTGCTCTCATGGTCGTTTCGTTAACTTGGTAGGCTCCCCGCACACTGCTTCTCATAACATCGATTCCTGCAGTGCGTGGGATCTGCCGACTCTTTTTTTTCTTCGAAGTTGTTCGAATAACCACAAAAAAAGAAAGAGCGTATATATATATATATATATATATATATATATATATATATATATATATATATATATATATATATATATATATATATAAACGTTGTCGTGTGCTACAGACACTGGGCGATAAGGCGCTCGCTGTGCAGTCGACCCGTCCCTCGTGCATCGGGGAGCGCCGGTATCAGCGACACAGCGGCGCCCCGCAGCATCTCTTCTTCGCTGTTCCGCGTACGATTCGCCGCGTCGCCTCTCTTCTGTCTCGCAGACCCACGTATGCGTGCTCCAACGCGCGTCGGCCGCACGACTTGCCGCGATAACTACGAGCTGCGCCAGCCTGAGCGAGGCGGCGTGTGTCGACAAGTCGCACACGTGCTACTTCAGGCTGAGCTATACGCTCGTGCCGAGCGCCTGCATCTGATCATATGTTACTAAACTGTGTAACGAGCGCCTATAAAAGCCGCTTCGTCAATCCAGTCATATACGCTTACCATACGGGCGATAGAAAAGGAAACGATAGGCCTAACGTTAAGAGACACGGAGACAGCCTATACTGACTTCCGGAACAAGCCCGAGTATAGATTGCATGAAGTAGAGATAACGGTGAAGCAATATGTAAACGTACGGCTATAGGTGCTGCCGCAGTGGGCGCAGAACAGAAATGCTGGGGAGCTGTAGATTTTGCGTACGCAAAGCGCCACGCCCGGCTTGCGTCCTTTTCGAGTTCTTTTGTAAGTCCGACGGTTTACCTCCCCTAACTTTGCGTACGCAAAATATAAAACGCCCTACTGTAACGACTATACTATTCCAATGATATATATTTCTTTCCTCGCTTCATCAATGGCCCGGGCGGTACGATCCGCCTATATACGTTGTAAGTACGATCGGCCTGTCGTGGACGAGTATTAAAGGAATAAAATTTAACGAAAGGAATCCTTACATGATACCGGCCCAGGTAGCTGCTGGTGTATTAGAATATCAGGATGGATGTAACGAGAAGGGGACAGGCAGTCGAGGCATCGAAGGTGGCAGAGGATTGTAATTTATACTATATAAGGCAGCGTGCTATATATATATATATATATATATATATATATATATATATATATATATATAGGGCTCGTTTCGTACAAACAGCAACGCGTCAGCCCGCTGTGTGTTTCAGAGAACGGAGTGTAGGGCTCGCTCAGTGTGCGCTTCTAATCCTTCTGTGACGCTGCAATTCAGTCATCATCACGCGCGCGGCACAATAATTTACACCCTTAAAAAGGAATAAGGTTGTAGGCTGGTCTATAATTCAGACCTTTACACATAAATAGAGTGTAAAAATGAGTTAATAGACCTATTTACAACCTTACATCCCTTTAAGGTCTCACTTACATCCTCTTACTTACACCTTCACTCTTACATCCTTTTTGGATGTAAATGTGTGTTACAGACCAGTCTATAACCCTTATTCACTTTTAAGGGTGTCAATTATTTTACAATTGCAGAGCGCTCAGAGACGGGCCATAGAGTTGTTCTTCTAGTTGTCTTTTATGGTTGGCTCACGTAGGTTTCTATGCGCGGCTCGAAGTTGTTGCGATGGAGTTACAGATTGATGGTGCTCAGGACATTTGCGGGAATCAGGGTGGGTTATGTTCACTCAGCACACGAGTAACCGGATATTCCTGGCAATTATTTTTTTGCATTCCAGTTCACTTAATTAGTCTGACGATGACGACGAGTACAGGCTGTCATAGGCATCAGTATGTCCGGTGTAGCAGAGCTTGGTAATAATATATAGTCACGTTTAGTTGAAGATATACGCAGCCTTACGGCCACTCTGATGTTGAGGACAACGCGCATGCGAAGCTCGTCAAAGCTTCGCATACACGTTCTTCCACCATGCCGCCCTTCTTCCGCTATGGTGGTGCTGAAGAATAACGCTGTAACGAAAGCCGGGGATTTGCAATATATGCACCTGGCGACTTTTTCGTTTGTTAAACGCGAACGTCGGCGTGTGAATGCAATTTACGTATGTGTCGCATATACGCCAAGCATGCGATCCGTAAACCTAATCCCGCGGATCGGAAAGTGCCGCACGTATCAGTATGTAGCTATGGCTTTGAGCCTGCGACATCGCCTCCGAAATTTATGGCGCGTAGCGTTGGTCTGTGCCGGAGATTCCGGAGGTCCTTGTCTGAGCATTGTTAGATACGGGACCTTTTCCTGAGCCTCCTTCGAGTTCACCAGACCACATCGAATCGCGCCACAGCTAATTAAGGAGCGCAGAAGCACATCTGCCCCGTTCCCGAGGCGCGGCACGTGCAAACGAGTTGGCGTCCCCCACCTCGTGCGCCGCAGGTGGAGCAATTCACTGCTTGACTCTTCCCGAAAGTGTAGCGGGAGCCTGGCACGGTTCCAGGTAACGCATGTCCCGAGCAAAGCTGCTTTGCAGCACTGAAACGTCGCCCCCTTCCGCCAATTGCGACGGCGCTTGCAAGCCATCAAGGCAATACCGCAGGGAGAAGTAAGCCCTCGGACAATTGGGACGCAAGGAGCGACCCTCTCCGCCGGGTGTGACACAATCGCACGTGCGCCTACCATTGGCCGAAAATGACGACACCTGAGCGGGCTCGCCGATTGGCCGAAAATAGCGTCACCTGAGCGGGCTCGCCGATTGGCCGAACGTGACGTGATTTCGAGACACCGAAGGGCTTAAAAGCCAGAGACCGCGAGCAGCAAGAGAGCATTCCTTCATTCATCTCTTTCGAGCTTCTTGCCACGGGCCGCAGCGTCCGAGTTGCTGCCGGCCCGTAATGACTTTATGACTGTTAATTTCTTTGTACTCTCACTGTAAATAATGTAAATAAACCTCCAGTTTTCATCTCAAAGTCCCCCTCAACCTCGGCCAACTCCCGCACCCAACTGCTAGGTCCAATATCTGGGGGACAGCAATTGGGATTGTCCTCCAGATCCGACAGCATATAAGTAGCATAGCGCTTGCTATCGATGTCGCCGCAGTGCTGCACTTCAGGCGGCTGAAAAGAAAGGCACTCAAGACGGTATTTAGAAATTTCGGTATTGGGAGCAAGACAAGCACAGTGAAATCAATGCAAGCGGAGATTACGTGTTTCCTTAAAGATTGCGTAGGTCTAAGGGAATACATATTTTTTACACGGATGAGTGCGGTAGGTCGCTGCTAGCCTGGAGAAAAAACTGTTTACTTCGGGAAACTGTGCCTACAAGAGAACAATTGGCTTGGATAAATACCAAGCTCTCAGATGAGAAGGGATTGCTGTCAGATATGGGCAGTTCTTATCGCCACTAATACGAGGTCATGAGACAATCGAGAATTGTTCCAAGTTCAGGTGTTTGTAGAGATACCATGATGAGACAAACGTCAGGGACAGGGGATTGGAACAAAGGCTTCATTTACGCGTAGAATGTAAAAAAACAAAAACAGATGAGAGGTTGCACTTCGTAATATCTCGCTTAATAACGCTGCCGCATGTTTTGTCTGAACGGTCATTGCGAACTATCGCCTCTGAACATGCCGAGGCACGTTCACGTTGAACGACAGTCACAGTCTGCATGTCTATAGAGGTGAAGTGATTGTCACTGAGTTGCTCCCGGCGCAAGTAACCGTTTATATATATAATTCCGACAAAGTTGAATCGAGTTGGTTTGTCGCGCCCAAAACCCAATTTTTGGAATTCGTACACGGTAGCATGTGGAGCTGAGGGCGCCTCAGGACTGGCTGAGTCAGCCCGACTGCAAGGCCTTGGTTTGAGACTCCGACCCGCCTGGAAAAAGGCGTATACGCAAACGTGGTCGCATCGGTTTGGGTTCAGCATGACTTCTGGTTCGACCCACTCGCGTCATGTTCAACTAAATGAAACCAATCTTAACTAACATAACTCGGCGAGCTACATCGTTCAGAGTACCCCTGTGACTGGAAAGTCACGTTTACTGTGGGTTTCACGTCAGCTGTTCTGCTGATTAGAGAGTCAACTGTGTGAGGGTTCAGCGACTTCTGTCAGGCATTTGAGAATTTAGTCTTTGTCTCCTATTCAACCTCCAAGAAAACAAGTTCCATTCACTTAAATGACACAGAGGTTATCGGGGTGAGGGCTTGTACGTCATCTATAGAAATTGAATGAAAGTGGTGTGACTGGTGAGTGGTGCGAATGCGAAGTCCGAGTATACGCATGCTATGACTGACTGAAAGTTAATTTTAGTTCCGCAGAATGAAACAAACGAAGCTCGGAAACAAATGGTACGTACATTCCGCATCGCTGCGGAGCTATGAATATGCCATGAATTTTTTTTTTATTTCGATGTGCTATAATGAAGACTGCACCGCATAAATAGACTGATCACGTTGTGCTTTTGTCTTCCGTTTGCCCCGCTTGCACATGCTACGACTCAAATGCTTTCATCCAGTCACGTATGGCCCTTTTGATTTATTTTTCTTTAATGGCAGTTAATTGTAGCACGATTAAACAAGAAGTTGTGAGCGAAGCAGTACAACAGTGGGGCCTCTGTTTCTGCTTACGTGAGGGCGTGCATGTCGACGTAGTGACGAAGCCAGCCCTATCGATTTATGTATGTGCTGCTCCGCACGCGAGCATGCGCACAGAGTCGCCAAGGTGGTTATATAAAACTATAAAAAATACTAAACCTCCTTGAGTGTTCTCAGGCCCTCTAAGCATCACGATACTTTGCATCCTTCTCAAAGCACACCTCGCTTCCCCGTGCTTTTTTTTTTTTTTTGCTGCATACATAGTATGCACGTGGCGTCACATCCGCTGTTGTCGTCTGCTTCCGCTACCTTCCGCCATCTTGGGGAACCTTATCAACAGGTGCGCGCGTAGGCCTATGGGTTTCCCAACATGGCGCCGCCGTAAACCGGAAGTCGCGGAGTATCCTTGAATGACGTACGTGCATACTATGTATACACTCGTCTCCCGGTGGCGTTGCATTTGCTGCTCCTCTAATAAGCTCCAGTCGCTTCCTTCCTTCCTCGACTCCTTCCTTCCTCGTGCGAAATTAGCGCTGCGAATCGGAAGTTACGAACACACACGGAGTGTAAGACTATCGTAACGCCGCAGTGTTCGTCGGTTTGGGGCATACGCTATACTCGTACGAGGAGAGCCGCCGATTGGCATCTACTCCTCTATCTCAGTTCCATCTCCGATATAGAAGAAAAAAAAAAAAAAGGAACGATCCATTTGTGTTGCAAGGCGGAGACTACTGATTAGAAGCGGCTGTTGTTGTTTCGTGCGTACGCGTATACTTACGCACGCATTTTCTCGGAGCGAAATTCAATTCAATTCCCGTTGAACTGCGGCGGCCCGCAGCGGACGGAAACAGCCGCCGTGGAGGAAAGGAATCTGCACACTGAGAATCGTATCGAAAGAGGAGGACGAAGGACAAAAAGAAAATTGTGCGGCCGCAAAAGAAGAAAGAATTGCGAAGGATAGAGAATAGAACCGATCAATGAAACGACGACACTAACAAAACAAATAGAAGCGCAGAAAAAAAGAAGAAAGCTGCACGCGGGGTGATCGAGAGGGCGCGAGGCGAGCAGGCAGTCAGGCCGAGCCGAGCCAAAGCAACGTCCGGGTGTGGAAATAAATAGGAAGTTGCCCGTTCCGTTGACTGAAGCCATCCCGACGTCGTTCCGCTTCCGGATGAACCTCCTCTTTGCCCCTTTCTTTCTTTCTTTCTTTCTTTCTTTCTTTCTTTCCATTCACCCTGTTTTTTACGGTTCCCTTCCCCACACGATCTCTCTGAGCTTTCGCATTCTCCTAACGGTTATATACGTGAGGAAGTGTTGAAGATTGAGAGGAAGGCGAGAGGGCCAGAGAGAGAGAGCGCGCGAGAGAGATACCTTCGCGTGTTCCCGGCATTTTGGGCGTCGGTGTTGTGAGCCGCCAATGACAAGAATGGGAAATACGGAAGTGGGAAGGAAGACCACGAACGCCCCGCGCCCCTACTTGGGGGGGGGAGTTATTTCTAAGCGCAACGTGTGGTACAAGCGGGGTTAAAAGCAACGGCGCACCTCGGCCTGCGCGCCGCCTGCTCGGCGGCCAGTTGTCTTCTGTATACTTAGAAGGCTTGTACAGAGATGGCGGCAGCCCGAACGATGCGCGATACGAGGCTTCCTTCCCCTACGTCACACGGATAAAGAAGAAAAAAGAAAGAGTGCCTACGTGCAACTCCGGTCGCAGATAGTGGTGGAGTTGTTTCGATTACATCGGGAATAATGTCATTAACAAAAGGGTTAATGGAGTGAAATGGCGCGTGAATGGATGATCTACGACGACGAAAAGGGAGCGTGGTTGATCTCTACGAGGATTTTATAGATTGCGAAGACTTGGCGTTAAATTCTGTAGTGATACCAGCAGTCATATGAAGGTATTGCACGGTCGAGGAGTGAAGGATGCGCACGTGAATGTATTTTAGCAAACATCTACGCAAATTCCACAAGTGCATTAATTTTCTTCACAAGAAAAAGTGGAGAGAGAGAGTGTGTGTGAGATTTTTATTAAAGGAAACGCAGAGAGGAAGTACCGAAGCAGGTGGACTCTAGCCTACTATGCTCTGCACAGGATGAAGAGGAAAAAGGAAAGGAGGGATGAGTTGTGGTGAAGGGCAGATTACAGGGGGGACGCATGGTAGATGCACAATCGTACAGCAAGTGCTATATTGGTACCGGTCCACTTCGATGTTGCAGATATGTCCCGGAAAAACGAAAATAAATAAAATACCGATTAAGAAGATTCAGGACGGGAGACACAATCTCTATCGCTATATTCACTGCATGCTTAGTATAGTAGTATTCAAGTTGTAAGGCTGGGAAGGATCAGGTTTGGGAATCGACGCTGAACGTCTCTTAGATAATTGCACGTTTATATCCAACCTGCAAAGTCTGCAATGTCTATAGCTACAAGAATGAACGTGCAGGAGACAAACGGACTCGGCGTTGACGACAATGGCGGCAAGTATGAGCATGCGGGTTGACATGATGGGTGCTCCGACTGATATAATATTGCAAATATACGTCGCACGCGGATGCCGAGGGTGCGTATAACGCGAAGCGGTTACGAGGCCCCCACCCACACGCGACGCCCGTATATAGACGAGCTCGCTGCAGTGGTTATTTGCAGTGCGTGTGGTTCCTGTTGCACAAACTGCGCGCGGGCTCTCTCGAAGGAAAAAAAAAAAAGAAGAAACGCGCGAATCGATCCTTTCTTTGAGTGCGCGACACTTATAGACCCGCCAACGGCCACCACGCGTCCAGGAACGGCGACTATAACTGGACGACGAGAGTCGCGTGGCGGAAGTGATATTAACAGCTGGTCGCGCGGCCGTGGGTGTTCGCATGTAGGGGCTTGTGTGGGAAAGCAGTTGTGGCCGGTGTCGACGGCAAACTGCTTCCGAGTACGTATTATATATGCACAGCCGCCAGTATATACGCGTCTTGCAGCGTAAGATAATTTACGCCCTTAAAAGTGAATAAAGGCGTAAAGAACTAACATCCTTACGCCATTTCTGAGTGTAAAAGTGTCACTTATAGACTTATTTACGTTCTTGTTCATCTTTTATGGGTATAAATTATTTTACAGTGTGGTGGCGGTTACGTACGTCTGACTGAGTTCAAATAGACACGACTGTAAAGGCGCGAGTGCATACAGGCGAGGACGCTGTGGCCTCTGAAAGGCGAGTGCGTTGCTTGTCAACAGGCGGAACGTACTGTACGTCACCGAAACGTATTCTGATCAATAAATTTCCAGATAAGCTAAAGAGATAGGAAGTGTCTATATAGCTTACCTATTACAATTGCTTGCATACCTCGAAAAGAAAGGAATGGCGTTCTCGCTTTTTATGCATGTGTAGCATATATCCAGCATCTCGTGCACACGAGTCCGCTGATCCATCTTTACGTCCCTTGACGGAACGAACAATAAGGTTCTTGTTTTAGGCGTATAGTATAGTCGAAAATATTTTCAAGTAGAAAGAGTGACGGTAGCTTTACCACTTGATAAAAAGCTTCAAAGTGATAACGGAAAAATAAAAAGGAGGGGTGGGGCTGGGGGGTGGGGCTGAGGTCCATTACTTTTGCTCTTGAGGGTGCAAACTGCAATTCTCCGCAGCGGAACTACGGACAAACGTGAATCGGCAGAGTGCAAAGTTTAGAACTAATCTCGAAGTGCTTCCGGTCGCTTCCCGAATTGTGACTTCCGAGCGCAAAATTCGCGTTTTTTCGCAGCAGCCAGTGCATGAAACGCTCACACACATTCTCGAGTCAGGCTTTCTCTCATGTTATGGGGTCACATTCAATGCACGGAGCTAGCGGAGGAGGCCATACGATAGAAGAGGGCGACTTAGAACGCTCTTTACGGATAATTCCTTAGGTCGATTCGGAGCAGATCTGTTCTACCTTGAGGATGAAGGGCGCACATTCATCCAGTCGATGCAGTGTAAAATCGTAAGTTCCACGAAGTGAGTCCCTTCGAATCCAGCAGTGAAAGCATTCGATCGGGCACAGCGGACTGACCGCAGCGAACATGTGCCTTGACTATAAAGGAGCTGGATGGACAGAGTTCTTCGATCTATACGTCGAACCAGTGAGCGGAAGTAGATCTCACGATTACTTACTTTAAAATTTTTACTATACAGTTGCCAACTTCCTCGTTGTAACAATCAATATAGGAAAGCGCCCTTACAATAGCTTGAACTGCACGCCGGAAGACCCCATCGGGATAGAAGTCCCGTCAAGAGGTCCCGTCGAAGGTTAAAGGGACACTAAACGTAAAATAATAAGTTAGATCAATATAGATCGCACTTCTAGAAGAGGCCGAAGACGTGAAAGCTGCGGAAATTAATGGTGCATGGTGACGCCACGTTCTAGTTCTCTCTCTCTCTCTCTCTCTCTCTTTCGCACACACACACACACACACACACACACACACACACACACACACACACACACACACACACACACACACACACGCACACACACGCGCACACACACACACACACACACACACACACGCACACACACGCACACACACGCACACACACACACACACACACACGCACACGCACACGCACACGCACACGCACACACACACACACGCGCACACACACGCGCACACACACACACACGCACACACACGCGCGCACGCACGCACACACGCACGCACCATCTCCACTCGATGTCATGGACTGTTCTAGTCAGCTCTTCGTCAGTGTCTGCTCGGTTCTATATAGGCTAAGTGGTTATGGGCAAGGAAGGGTTACAGTGTCCTTTAAGGTACGAAAAACGTTCAACCCTTTACAAACTTAATTGTCCTGGATGAAGAGCGCCCGAAATACGGTAAGATTCAAAGAAACAAATTCATGACGTCGCACTGGCGTCAGCAGGTTCCATGACGGGCTTATAGACGGTGGTCGCGTGATCGCTAGTAAATACCGTTTAATGTAATAGGAATACCGTTTTCAGAGAAATGCTACTTTGAGAAAACAATCAGTCTAAACTGCTCTTTAATTGTTATGCAGTGTCCTTATAAAGAAGGGATTGATCTTTGCGCGTAGGACACTGTAACACCAATATCCTTGCGCTCGACTGCTGTGCACGATCTGACTTCGGCGTTATTTCTGTACTGGAGGGATTATTCACGTGACGACGCAGGGGGCGCCGCTTTGTCGTCTTGCATTCGCACCTTTCGCGGCGCCGGTGGAGATAGCCGGAGATAAGTGGAGCGTGATAACGCGCACTGTTGCACTTCATTGCTAGCCGTACAATGAAAATGGCGCCTGTGGTAACATCCACTGCATACCAGATTTGTATACGTTAAAGAAAAAAAATTTAGCCGATTACAATTACTTCGTTAAAATGTAATTCATTGCGTTTACAAATTACTGCTCCACGAAAGTAATTGAGAAATTACTTAAAAGTATTCCTTCGAAGTTGTATACTCTTCTCGAAACTTCCAGTACCATTGCACAGATGTGCCATAAGCAGAACGAGCTGGCCTGTCGCATTCAATGCGTCCCCGGCAGGGCTTCATACATTGCTTTACCTTTCAAAAAATTCAGCGGTCATCTGCCCCCGTTATTGTCGCGTAGACATGAGTAGTGACACTGATAAATCGCCGAGCCTAGGGTGGTGTATAACGCACGGCCATCTTACGCGCAAGATTGTCATTGCTTAGTCCTTCATGAACCCGCCGTGGTTGCTCAGTGGCTGTGGTGTTGGGCTGCTGAGCACGAGGTCGCGGGATCGAATCCCGGCCACGGCGGCCGCATTTCGATGGGGGCGAAATGCGAAAACACCCGTGTACTTAGATTTAGGTGCACGTTAGAGAACCCCAAGTGGTCGAAATTTCCGGAGTCCTCCACTACGGCGTGCCTCATAATCAGAAAGTGGTTTTGGCACGTAAAACCCCATAATTTAATTTTAATCCTTCATGAAGCGCTGCTCTTAACTGTTGCTTGGACTTGAAGAAGACGCGCTCCCCGTTGGGCCAACAAAAACCCGTATAGGTGCCCTCCTGGCATTAAAGTCCTAAGTGGTTGTCGCTATCGAGACATACCAGCGCCGGTTCAATTCAACGGCCAACATCTGATGGTGCGTTCACTCGAAGAAACAAATATTCAGCTCTGGCTGGGTTAGCCTGTTTGAACTATAGCTGCTGCGTGGCACCATCTCGGGCGTTATACTGCATCTAGTTCACGCCAAAGTCAGGTTCCCGAAACTGCGTCATCTGTCACATCATGTCTCGCCAATAAAATAACAAATTACTTGTAGTTGCTTACTGAAAAAAAGTGATATAATTACAGTGAACCTTTCCGAGTAAAAAAAAAAAAAAACTAATCGTTAACTCACAAAATTACCAGGAATTTAATGGATTACGAGTAATTAATCACATGTAATTCGTTACGTACAAATTATCTGCGTATCCAATAAACGCATGAAGCCTCGCATCGTCTGCTACTAAACGCCACAGCGTGGACAGCGTTCTTGCACGACGATCTAGCGAATGCGAGGCGGGGCTACGAGATTTCCGTAACTCATCGTCGACATACTAGACTGATGCGAGGAAGTCTAGCACTCTTCCTTTTCGTGTTTCTTCTGTTTCGTTTCTTTTTTCTCGCTATCCGCCTCGTGAAGACTTCTTCATGAGCTCGCCGGAAAACTCGCCGGAAACGGAGTCGTATATACTCTAACTGCAAATGCCGAGGTTTCTCTCTTGCGCATAGTTCCATATAATGAGAGCAACGTCCTACGTTTTCCTCTCGTCGTAATGCAAGCAAACTCTGCTTGTACAGGCTGTTCCCAAAAATGACTACGCCGCCATTAGTGGGGCAAACTGCTTCGCAGAAAAGCTAGCTTCTACAATTACGACGGGAAGGGTGCATACTTAGTGCTCGCGAAACTACCGAATCTTTCTCGAACATATGCTGCGCACCCTGCCCCCACCCGGTCGTTATAACATCAGGGAATGAGAAAACATATAGCTTGAACGCAAATGTAAGAACGACGGTGGCAAGAGGTGAAGCCAAGTATTTCGCCCAGGAAGCTATCTATCTTACCCTGAAGCAGAATTAGCTAATGGAGGGCGATGTTCAAGTTTGGGCTCCTGGGAGTAGTCGTGGGAGTAAAGGTTGCCGCAGTAAATGGGTTCGTAGCAGCAGGAATCACTGAAGTTCTTTCTGAGCCTTTTCACGGTAGATTTTCTTTTTTTATTTTACCTGCGTATCAATTTTCTCTGCTTCAAAAAAGCTTCGCGGGAGCCCTGAGTGGTCGCACAGAAGTCGCCGAGTGACTAAAGGAAAGTAAATAAAGTTTCGGGTAAGCGTCAATCTATCATCGCGCTCTACAACTTGCTGTAAAACGAGGTACTATTACTTCTGCGAAGCGTTTATTCATGTTTTTTTTGTTGTTGTCATGCAGTCAAATCAGCTCGCGAGGAGGAACGTTTCGCGAAACGGTTTCTGAAATAGGATTGGCGATGGACTCGAGGACGCTACTGAAGAAGTGTCGCCTGCAGTACAATAACTCCGTATGTTTTCCGTGCGGTTCTTAAGGAAGTTAAGTGAAATTTTCGTAAGAGTACGGAATTTTCGGAATTTCGCGGATACCATACGGAATCCGTATACGTTGCGTAAATTACACGGAAATAATGCGGAAAGCATATGGAATTATTGCGACTGCATAGGGAATAACGTTTCAGCGGAGGTGCTTAAATGCGCGTAAACGTGGTACGCGCTGCAGGCTATCATGCCACCACGCAAACTTGCCCCACGTGCAAGCTCGTCCGGACGTGCGCTCTGTTTTTTTGCGCCGCCGCACACCTCGTCTCCTATCTCTTATCTGACCTGGTAAAGAAGGAGGGGGAGGGGGGAGAGAGGGCTTCCAAACTGGAGGATAACGGCTTTCTCTGTGCCCTCACGGAAAACCCGCGCCGAACGAGCGCGCATCATCTAATCGGACACTCGCTCCGTCGGCTTGGCCCTATGCTGCCGACAACGACTCGCCTTTGTCCCGCGCGAGACGACGCCCATCGGGCAAACTCTCGCTCGCGGGGCTAGAACCCTCGACTCAGCCGCTGGCGGGGCTCCAGAGCTTCCGTATGAGCTGGTGCATTCCGCGCACTTGGCGAGGTGTTGTGTATGTTAGTAGACGGGTTTAGAATAACATTCGGCGCCTTATACGTACTTACGTTAAACGCATGCACGTTGCGGGACCGCTGCTGCGCGCTTAACTTCGAGACTCTTTATGTAGCTTAACGCACGGGAACGCAGACGCGAAGAAAACTTAGTCTGGAAGCTTGGGCTTGGTGGCGGTTCATTGGAAAAGGACACATCGCAAAAAAGACAAGGACACGAGAGAATAAACTGTTGTAAATCAGTGCTGTGCGCGTGTCGCTCTCTCGTGTCCTTGTCTTTTTATTTTTTATTTTTTGCGCTATGTCCTTTTCCGGTGAAGAAAACGCTAGAAGACTGGGCGCCATTTGGGTGTCTCGTTGTCAAACCTGTGCAAGTTATGACGATACAGTAGCACACCTACTGCCGTTTCCATGTCGACGCGTCACGTCGGGCCTACGGACGCCAGAATCGCGGAACGTTATCACAAAGTGCGCGCTCGAGGCGCCCGTAAAACTCTCCTTTCAGGTGAGTTGAAAGGAAGCGAAAGCTTATTTCGCCATTTATTGGCGATCAATTGCGGCAGCGAGAACGCAGAAGCACGTAGCACGATTCGCGATGAAGCGGTAGCCGCGGGTTCCGCCATGTTTGACTACGCAATTTTATGACGTCAGTATTCATTACGTGTGTTAAATAAGCCGCAGAAGCCCAAAAGCGTACGGAGCATGCGCAGTGAGGAGAACGCCATTTCTTTACGAACGTAAGCAGTTTGCGTTTGTTTCAGAGCGCTACTCTATAAAACTTTGTAGCGTGTGTATATTGTTCATAGCTTTCGGGAACCCTGCTCCGAAACGGGGAGAAGCGCCCAGAATGTGATCCCAAATTAACTCCGCGTTCGCAGCACCAGCTGTTAGGGCTTGCTGAAAGACTCTGTGGGCCCGGAACGGTTTGTTGATGCTGCTACCGCCATCCATTCTCTCGCTTGTGCTCGGAACACCCGGCGACTGCATGCGGCAGCTTAACCCAGTTAAATGTGCTTGTTAGACGGACTCGGGTAAACGGAGCCTGTGGGTGGCGAGGGGGTCGTTGGCCTCGCTTAATGAAAGAAAAGCCTGCCGCTGCAGCTGCTACATACACTGACACGCACAAAGTGTGCAACCGCCCTGCGGTAGTCTAATTTGTTCCAGCCTCATGACTCTTTCTTTTTTTCTTTCTTTTTTATCTGTGGGAAGCCTGCGTAAAGTCTGTCTGTGTCGTCAGCGCCACTGTTGTCTGCGTTCTTTTTCGATTCTTTCGTGGGAGTCAGTGCCGTCAACCGCGCCGCCCGAGCGCCTCTATTGGGGAAATAAAGAAGTACGCTTCCACTTCTTTGCCAACTCAGAATCGCGCAAAAAAACTTGCAAAATAAGAAAAAGTAATAAACAAAACAGGCTTCCAAACTTTCTCTTGCGCTAATATATCTATGTGCCTTTGTGGGAACACTGTATGGGGTGTCCCAGCTAACGCTAGCCAAGCTGTTCAAAGGGGGGGAAAAAAGAGAAAGAGATGGTTTAAGAAAAAAAAGAGAACAGTGCAAGATGCGATTTTAACAACTATACGGGGTTCGGTCGTCAGACCTACATGTGACCACCAAACGACCTATAGGCCTTATGATTGTATCTTGCACCATGTTCCTTTTTTAATATTTTTCTTTCGTTAAACAGCTTGGCTAAAGTTAGATGGGGCGCGTGCACCGTTGACAGAATTTACTTGTGGGAGGCCAGTTGGTTCATTATCATAGAAAAGCTGCGCTGTATATATACGGGACAAGATGGGAAGGAGCACATAGACACTGCGCCATGTCTGTGTGCTCTGTCTTTCGCCGTCTTCTGGCGCTGCTTTTTTATATGTTCCACAAGCGCCATTTTGAAGTGCTCTGCTCCGCAAGTTGTTCGGCGGTCTCTCTGCGACTGAAACAGTGGCAGATCCAGATGTATAGTTGCATTGTTGCAACCTTGTTGCGTTTGCAAGCGGAGAGGAGCGAACGCGCAAACCGGGATGTGTCGAATTCGCACACAACACGATTCTACTACACTCTACTACTACTACTACCTTTGGGGTGCATATTTGCCACACAACAACAATCGTCATCTGTCTTGCTTGCGTTTCCTTCCTTGAGAACGCTGCGCTGGCTTCCTTGAAAACGTTTCGCTGGCTACTTTCCTGTCGATAATGCTCTGTCATGCTGATAACAGGCATGCCGTTCGTACGACTTGGAAGTATACCGGGCTCGCCGCGTTAAAGAAAGGAAGTGCGGACGAGACAGATGACGATTATCGTTGTGTGGCAAAAGGGTGTAATTTTTCTGAAGAATGTATATGCTCCGTGCTGGGTCCCGCTTCTTCACCGGTCACCGAACAAGCGATTCAATTATGAGGTTTAACGTCACAAGACGGCTCGAGAGGCAATGGAGAGACTCCAAATTAATTTTGACTGTATGGGGCTCTTTAACGTGCAGCCAAAGAACAGTGTCCGAACGCTTTCGCATTGTGCGCCCATGGGAATGCGGCCGCTGGGAATCGAGCCGTTGACCTCATGCTGAGCAGAACAGTTGCTTTAGCTGCTTTTGTTTTATGTAATTTCACCGTAGATATCGCAGCTGCCGTAAACGTGTTTCTTTTTTTCTTCTTCTTCGTTACGATCGGCTGGGATCCTTCAACAAATTTTTGGGTCCCAGAAGTGCTTAACCGGTAGTTGTACAACTGACTTGTGTTAAGTAAACTTTCAAACAATATAGAGGTGTCATATAAATTTCTGCACATTATTTACATTTGTAACAGAGCCGCGAAGAAATGCACGACCCTGGCACTTGGCATTCCGAAATTCGTGAAAGCAATATGGATATAGTGGGTATATGACTTTCTGGTGTTGCGCTGTTCCGCGGCTGCATGCCAAATCATACCTGTGGCGACATCTTTCTCTTTCGGTGCACCGTCGTGTACGCTACAACGAGTTCAATTATTCGTGGCGAGTAACGCATGTAGATGGTGTGATATACCCTGCAAATTAAAAAAAAACGCAATAAAAGAACTACAAACAAACAAAGCGTAGTTAAACAGCCGGAGCTGATTAAAAAACTTTACGTGTGCGCTTCCATATACGCATGCCTTCTCCTGCTGGCGGGGGTGCCAGCACCACTGCCACATGTACACGACAATCGCCACGGGTATTCGATTGTCCCGTTATCCCCGTTGAATAAGTATACTGTTCATTAACATACTGATGATATTCCTTGACCGACGAACGTCCCCGATTTGCATGCTATGCGATGTAGCTCCGTTGAACTATACGCCTTGAGTTCTGCTCCAGGTATTAAAAAAATAATGAGAAAGAATCACGCCGCTTCTACTTCGTAACGACGTTTATTGCTTATTCATGGCATATACCCACGAGGTGGTGACGACCCTCAGCCCTGGCACATACACGAGCGTAGGGGGACAGGCATGCCTGATTCCTAGCCATATGTGGGTACGTGCCGCATTTGAGAGACGTCATCGTCATCACCTCGCGGGTACACGTGTCACGCGCGTTAAGCAATCAACGTGAGCCACTTATGCCACGCACGTGATGCCGATATTAATTACGTTGCCTCGCAATGCTCAGCACTTGTATACGCGGCGCTGTTGTGGATGCTAACGCCGGCGGCCGTTAACGACAACTTCGACACGGGAAACGCACCCCCCCCCCCCCCCTCCAACCGGGCGTCTTCCTTTTGCCGCTGTGAATACTTTCCTTCCTCAAGTTAAAGGGTCACAGTCGCACGCCGGTGGCGCGACTGACACCACCCCCCCTAATGAATGCGAGACAACGTTCTGCTCAGCGCGTCCCCGGCGCGGAGGACTAAAAAAAAAAAAAAAAAGATGGCGCGAGAGGGAAAACGGGAAACAAACGAGGAAAGCAAAAGGGAGAGGAGGTGAAGTAAGAGGAACGCCGCCCACAACCTAACGGGCGCGCCGTCGTGAGACACAACCGCGCGCATAATACAAAGCATCTGCGTCCCAGATGCGCCGGCCGACGAAGTCGGTTTGCTCGCGCGCCCGCCCGCCCGCGATGTCAGCGGAAGATCGGCGTGCCAAATGCAAAGGCTTAACGACAAGTTGCAGAGAGAGGAAAAAAGAAACGCGCTACGGGGAGACTAGTTTCAAATTGGGTCGTTTCTTTCGTTTCACGTCTTGCGTGTATACTACAGTCGAAATGCGACCGCGTGCAGGGGACCCCTATACGCACCCCTACACTATATACCCCGCGCTAACCCCCCATCGGCACAAACAGGCGCGTCATGCAAATCGGCGCTTGTGCTTGTCGCGTTGTTGCGCATTGCGTACGCCGTGTATGAGTGGGGGGTAGATGATGCTCTCCGCGGGGGTCGAGACGGGAAAACAAAAAGAAATGAACGGCGGGTGGGTGCATCTACCTAGACAGGTGTGAAAAGCGTGAAGAGTGGCTCACTATGCGGCGCTGCATATGTGATGAGGGACCCCCTGTCGGCGAGGGGGGGGGGGGGGGGGGCACGTAGCGCGGGTGACCGCGTCGCAGCAGGCGTTAATTGAAACCTCAACCATGTAACGTCAAGCGCCTGCATGCGCGCATTCCGAAAGAACCTGTTGCTGCGTCGTCGATTGCATATGCATGTACACGGTTCATGGCTACAGGTGATGAACTTCTCCCCTCGCCCCCTTTCCGCTTGTTCCATGCCACATTCTCCCAACGCGAGTCGCTACTTTTGGTATTTTTTTCTTCGCCGCGCGAAGCAAAAATGCTTCGTGTGCGGATTGCTATCTGCAAGAACTCAATGAAACAGTGAAAGCGAAGGCTAAGGCGATAGCAGCTAGCCAATGTAGGTCCAATCTTGGATTAAACTGGTCATATATTAGACAGCGGCCCGATATTGGCCCAATTTACTGTGGTAACGGAGCTCTTTTCTGGCTTGGCGTCTTTTGTAGTGGCATATTTTGCAGTGCTGAGAGATTCGGAGAGATAGAGGCACTGAAAGAGACGGAGTGATTCCTCCGAATGCAAAGTCGGATGCTTTGACACTACGGAGACAAATATTTAGAGTAGAACTATAGGTGGAACGCGAAATGTCTAAATTTTGTGGTATATAACGTCCCAAGACCAACTCGAGGTCTATCGTATCAAAGCACGTCGCGGGTTAACGTTCACGTTGACACCTCTGGTTCTTTAACGTGAGCGCAAAGTAAAATTTGTATACCATCGCTACAGAATGTCGCAAAGTGTCGCAATATAAACACCGCAGAGTACGTGTATGCGTGTATGGACAATTCGAACACAAACGCTTGCGCAAGACGCCTACCCGTTGTAAGAGTTGTGGTCGGGCATGTCAAAAGGGGTAGTTGGCTCATGCCGTCGTCCGACTCATCCACGCTAAGGACGTTCTTGAAGACAGGAAGGCTGTCCTCATCGAGGACGAGGAGTACTGGGTTTATTTACACTATCTACATGAAGAGTGGAGAACGTTACATTTCACCAGTCTAGCATGACTGAAGTGAAGCACACCGAAAACGGCTGCTTAAAACCCCTTCTGTCCTCCCTAGATCCCTGTCCTCCCTAGGCAAGGGAAACTGCCGTCCAACATTCGTCCAATCGGTGGGTCCAAAGTTGTCGAAGGACCCGCGTTCAGGGTGAGGGTTTACACACTCACTCCCGCCCCTTTGTTTCACTGAACACACAGAAAGCAGGGGGGCTTTCGTAGACATGGGCTGTCGCGCTCGACTCAAGCTGACGCGTCTTGGTTCCTGGGATGACCCCGAAGTTAGCTGGGGTGTTTGTCAAACGACCGTGGCGGTTACCGGAGTCCGTGAAGCAGAGAACACCCCTTTTCCGGGAGTTTTCTTGCTCCCGTTGGTCCGTGAAGGCGACAGTGAACCAGCTAATTAACAATACTCGGTCCGCCAAGCGTGTCACGCCTTGCCGACGCCGGTAGTCCTTCCGTGGGGGTCGCATTGTTAGCTTCACGGAACGATTCGTCGCAGTGGGCTAGGAGAGGCTAGAATGTAACTACTCCCGCTGCCCGATCGTAACACCGTGTACGAATGTGAAAGAACTCCGCGACACAGATGCGATGAAAGTTCGTAACTAACCACGTCGGGAGCGCTTTATTTCTTATTTAACCGTTATTTTTGTGTTTGACAACTCGCAAACATACATACGGGAAGGGGAATTGACCGAAGGAAGCTAGCTTACTTAAAACGCATGGTCGACATGCTAATGCCGTGCGCCTGGTAACAAGCCAGGCGCACGGCTTCAGGGCATATTCTGCCGTCACGCGCAGTGGTGTGCAATGTTGCCGCAGGGTTAACAAAGCATGGATGTTTACCGCGATGCTATCGTGAACGGCGTGCGTAGAGAATGTCGACCTGCGCAGGGGGGATGCTGTAATAGCGTTTGCGCTCCATCTCTGACATCTTTCCACACACGAGGAACAATGGATGAATAGATAGGTGTATAGGGGGTCCCAGCTAATGTTGGCCAAGCTGTTCAGCAAAAAATAAAAAAAAAAAGAGAGAGAGAGAGAGAGAGAATATACTAAGAGGACACCGTGCGAGATACGATTTTACGACCTGCCATGTTCTTTTTCGTTGAACAGCTTGGCTAACGTTAGCTGGGACACACAGTGTAGGTAGGATATGTGGTGTGTGTGTGCGCGTGTGTGTGTGTGTGTGTGCGTGTGTGTGTGCGTGTGTGTGTGCGTGTGTGTGTGTGTGTGTGCGTGTGTGTGTGTGTGTGTGTGTGTGTGTGTGTGTGTGTGTGTGTGTGTGTGTGTGTGTGTGTGTGTGTGTGTGTGTGTGTGTGTGTGTGTGTGTGTGTGTGTGTGTGTGTGTGTGTGTGTGTGTGTGTGTGTTAGAATTAGAGTAAAGGTAATAAGTTGGGATAGGTGGTTTCTGCTGAAATGCATGTTTGCTAGCGCAGAAACTGACGCAGGTTAAAGACTAGCGTTTGCTCCTTGCGTCTTAAACCTCTATCCATTTTTTTTTTTTTTTGCGCTAGTAAACACAACTATAGAGGTGGGTGAATATCAACTTTTTTCTTTCCGAATACGAATCCAATATTGAATAGTCATACGCAGGCGCATATATTTACCGCGGAAGCATTCATTTCGTTGTAATTAGGTACCACGTGTGTACTGACAGGTGCAAGAAAGACAGCTAATTACCATGGACAAAGGACCAAGTTAAAACCCGACATCACTGTGGTTGTCTCTTGAAGAACTTCAGGAATAGCCTCTCAACAACATTAGGGCATGGTTGCAAGCAAACTTTCCGAGAATTACTGGCTACTGTATGACTAGCTTTCCAAAAACGCAGAAGAAATGGTTGCACAAGAGGTAAGAACGTGGGGAAAGAAAAAGCGCTGCTGTAGTAGTGCCGTAGATACAGGTAAAGTGCCCGCTGCAAGAAAAAAAAAAAAAAAACCACCGGTTGTAGTGTAAAAGATATAACTGTTACATGACTACATTGCCGAATACACTAAATTACAGACAACAAGCAAAGATTACAGGTTGTCATTAAGGCTTCCGGCCGCCAAACCGAATACAAAGCGTGCGTTACGCATTTTTCTTTCTTCTTTGCTTCGAAAACCTTCATAGTTCTTTTACTCCCGATAATTTGCCATGCTTTGTTTAGCATACGTAGAACAGTAACCAAACTAACAGTCGGACGTCGCGAAATAGATGGCTAGTTTTATATATATATATATATATATATATATATATATATATATATATATATATATATATATATATATATATATATATATATATATATATCGTTTCAATAGAGATTTAGTTGAGGGTTAGTGCTTGTACTGTCTTATTCTAGCCTTCGTCTGTGTCGCGCTACAAGCCAGGAATATGTTACCGTACCAACTCGGCCAACTGTCCATCCTTTTGTAATTATTGAATATTAGTTTGTTCTACTTTCATATGTAGTAAGTACGCACCATGAAGTTCCTTGACATCCGGCGGCTCTAGTAACGCGTTGTAGGCAAATATCACGTTTTTTTTCTTCTTCTGTGCTTCATCCGCCGTGGTGGCTCAATGGCTATGACTTCCCGCAGCTCAGCGCAAAGTCGGAGGGTGCGATTCTCGGTTGGAGGCGGCCTCATACTGATGGGGCAATTAAAACAGAAAGAGCGAAAAAAAGGAAGCTGCTCGCGCGTACGTATAATTTAGGTGCGCGCTAGAGAACCCCAGGTGGTCCAAATTTGTCCACAGCCCGCCACAAATGCTTCTTTCAAAGCACCAATATGTTGCCGTGCGACGTTACATACAACCAATTAATTAATACTTAAATCGGCAAATTAGTGATTACTGAACCAATCAATAACTCAATCATTTGGTCAATTACTTCCACAACCAACCAATTCACTAATTAATTACTCAATCAAAGCACTGATTAACCACTGAATTAATTGACAAATGAATTAGTCGATTCACTAATAATTTGCGCGATTAAACCGCTGATTAATTACTCAAACAATTGACCAACGAGTTGGTCCGTTAATCAATTGACTAATTATTCACTCACTCAATCAACTTAAGCTTCGATATGGCTGAGTGAGTTGGATCATGCTCTCTAAAACGCACAGTATCCGATTCATTGAGCTGCGTGTTCAAACGAAGGTGCGCCAAACGTAAGACTGCCTGCCGCACACGTTTCGAGTATACGCCTTTTTTGTTTTTATTGGTAGTAACTGGTCGAGCTGGAAGGGACTCGCATCATCCCTTGCCTCGGGCTTCCAAGACGCGCCACTTGGGCGCCTATCGTTAAAGGAAAGAGAGGCAGGTAAAGCGGCGCAGGGATCGCGTTTTCCTGAATGCCTACGCGTTCGGAGGCTCTGCACGAGACGTGCTTGTCTGTGCACGAGGCCCGTGCCTCGAAAGCGAGCACGTTCTCACGCACTCGCGCGCAAACGCGCACGCAAGCACGCGCACAGGCACTCGGTAAACGTGTGGGATTGATTGATTGATTGATCGATCGATTGATTGATTGCTTGCGCGCGCCAATGCACACGCAAGCACGCGCACAGGCACTCGGTAAACGTGTGGGATTGATTGATTGATTGATTGATTGATTGATTGATTGATTGATTGATTGATTGATTGATTGATTGATTTAGTTTAACGCTTGAAAGTAACACAGAAGGACTATGAGGGAAGCTCTATAATGGAGGGCCTCGGAGAGCGTTCTTCCATTCCGCCGATGAATCTATATATGTCGAACGTATATATCTGAACTTCACACGCACTATTGTAAGCATAGTTTGCAGGGCTGCTTGTAGGCAATGAGGAAAAGAGTGTATTGGCACAAGAGCACCTCCTCGTTTTCGGCTTGCGTCTTGAAACGTGGCGCGTTCGCCTCAGATGAGATCCGCCGATATATGTATATGCCCGGGCATCCACACATCTTTGTGTGGTTTGTACAGTTTTACAGTATTCATGCGAAATCTGCAGATTCTTGCCATCGGTATAACGTCCAACGCCTGTACGGTTAGCTTTAAACCGGCTGCAGTCCGGAAAGTTTCCTGAATTCCAGGAGTGTGACCCCATCAGTCTGGCGTAAACACACAGCACAGCTATTCAAGCGTTAGCATGCAGTACTTGAAGTACTCCGGCCCGAGTGACTGTTTATAGCCGTACTGTGCATCTTCCTGCTCGCGCAGTGCTCATCATCTCTCTCTTTCCCTCTTTGTTTCCCGCTTTGCCTTACCTCAAGTTCGGGGTAGCAAACCAGGCGCTCGTCTGGCTGACCTCCTTGCCTTTCATCTCCCTGCTTTCTCTCTCTGCTGATTCTTATGTCCTGGGAGGAGATAACTACAGCTGCTTTGTCTTAAAACGATGGTGTACCTCACTTGAGCTCACTTCCACCACGTGCGACACCACGTGAAAGCACGTGACGTCATTCCACGAGCCACATGACAAGGCGACTTTTGGTAAAGGTAAATGTACGTATCCAAACATCGGCAAGTCGGTCTCAGGCACTTTACTCTGGGTCATACCTTTCTTTCTTTCTTTCTTTCTTTCTTTCTTTCTTTCTTTCTTTCTTTCTTTCTTTCTTTCTTTCTTTCTTTCTTTCTTTCTTTCTTTCTTTCTTTCTTTCTTTCTTTCTTTCTTTCTTTCTTTTTGCACGTTCCGTGACGGCACTTATAGCTAGCGTAATCTTTATACTGGAGGGTGTGTGTGTAGGTACTGATATAATTGAGGCTGCCATGTTGTTGTACAGCCAGCACGCTATAAAGTTACGGGTTATCTCCATTCACTCATCTCCAGCAGCACAGTGGCGGCTGCGGATGGGGCATTGTACTGTGCTCGTGACGTCATGTGAATACTCCCTGTGCAGTGTTAAACGAGAAGTTTACCCCTGCTTTCTAGAGCGTTCCTACTTGGCCTTCCACCTCGAGTCGAGAACGTGTTTGGCGACACCTCCCTTCAACAGGGATGGTCCACTTCAGTAATGCTCCACGCTGTTTCCCCAGGGGCAATTTTGAATACAGGTGCTCCCGACGTCTAAGCGAACACACACGAGTGAAGGTTGGGGTGTCAAGCGACTCCTCTTTGAATTGCAGTGTCTTCCTCAGCCGAGCCGTGGCATTGCGGTGCATTCGGCGGAGGGCCATCCGGCCCAATGTGCCTTCAGTTTAAAACTTCGTGTTGGGGAGCACATCATAATCGCATTGAATCTCGTGCGACCCTCGTGATCGGGCCATACGCGCCATATGGCGTGTTGACAACGGGGCAACCACCACACGTGTGCTTCGGGCACTTAGCGACCCTACGGCTTATACGAGGCGCGCGTGTAGATCTAGGGTACCGATTCGTGGCCCATTTGTGACGTCACCAGGGAAATCCCTCCGCGCCTGCCACGCTGGCTTGCGGAACAAAACAGAGTGAGAGAGGTAGAGGAACGGGCTGGATAACTCGAGGTGAATCGAACGCCGCGTGGGCTCAGCGTCCCGCAATCTTAGCACGATGAGCGAATGCGATTAACGCGGACCCGCTCTGGCCCCCGCGAGGCTCGGTCCTCGCCGTCGTCGATGCAAGGAGGATATGGGAATCAAACGTGCGAGCGCGCGTGGTTTGACGACGTTCCAGATCGCGTGCCTGGCGCCTCGGAGAGCATAGACGAGGAGGTATATACGCGCGGAGGAGATGGCGCCGCGATGGGCGGATGCCTCTCTCGGGAAATTGAGCGCCGCGTCTTTTAACGAAATGCCGTGCAATACTGTGGGAACCAGACCTGCAGCCATAGTGATCAAGAACAAAGAAGTGACGAGGTGCACGCAACTGTGCACTCACACCTGCGCCAGTGCTCGTGTATATCAGTGAGGCTGGCCGACGAGTATATGCGATTGCTATATAGTTCTCCTGTGCGGAAAGTTGGGAATGCGGGGCGGGGGGGAAGTGTGGGGGCTCGTCGGGTCAGGTCACACGAAAGACAAGAAACCCGGACCAGTCAGCAAAATCCATCCCCGGGGTAACTTCTGATGTTGCGCAGCGCATACAGAGGTATATTGACTTGAAGCGAAACACCGAGTTGTTCTTGCAATGACAAAGACTCGCTCAGTGACACTACATCAACATTTTTGCATTGATATTGGCACTCTCGTTACTGGCATTAATTTGCTCCGCTCTAGCGTCGTTAAGTGAGCTCACAGCGAGCGTTTACCACTGTTGCTGGTAAATACCACTGGTCAAAAATGCCACCATCGTCAAAGAACTTCAAAAGCGTCTCTGTCACTAGCTGCCTATCCATCCGATAAGCACTGGGAACAAACTTAACAAAGTTGTACACGGTTACGTACTTCCCGCTTCCTAAAGCATTGCTGCTACGTTTGGCGCTAGTGTCGGACACGCCAGTATAGGAACTATGGTATACAACGCGCATGATGAATCTGTAGCAAGTTACCGACTAGATCAAACCTCGGTTGCTTAGTAAATCTTTCTTTCTAAAAGGAAATGTTTCGTGTTTGTTTTAGCCAGAGGGGGGGGGGAGTGTATCTTTGTTACGTACTGTCTCTTATTTTATCGTTTGTTTCTTTCGGCCGGCCAATTTTATTTAAGTACTGTTTGCCTAAGAGAGAAGAAGTAAAGGCATCACACATGATGCGAGCTTCTCCTACACACACATTTAATAATAATAAAAAATGCGAAACCAGGTTCAAACGAGCGAAGAAGGGGAACTGAGGGGCTCGATTTTTTGTTGATCATGACCACATAAAGCCAACAGATAGAGCCAAGGAAAGCATCGAGGAAATTAAGTGTAGTTTAAATTGGAATGCAGAAAATAATGGAGGGAAATGAAAGTGGACGAAAATGTAACTTGTCGCCGGCGGGAGCTGAGCCCACAACCTTTACCTGTCTAAACCAGGCTTATAGAAAGGTAAAGTGAATACCATATATACTCGTGTAGGTGCCACACTGTCTTTCTTTTTTCTTTGCAATATTGACGAGATGCGGCCCTTACACGGGGATGGGCCATTGCGGTGTAATTTTTCGGGCAGTGTGTAATACCCTTGATTTACTTGGGTTAAAAAGAGCGAACGCTGTTATTGTTATAATGCATATATATATTTGTTCCCGCAAACACGCCACACAGCTGGTGCCCGTCTATAGCCCTCACTACTGTCGCTCTCACCGCTGCTCAGATTCGGTGCGGTAGCACACTCGATGGTCCTCGGCGTCTTCCATGGTGTTAAAATATTACTGTGACGTCAAAGTTTTCACAACAATGTCTGAAGGCCGCACGACCCGCGCTCAGAATCCAAGGGCATCCACGCAGGCTGCAACGCTTTCTTCAGTCTTCGAATTGTTTACTTCAATATTTTTTTAAAGGATTTTGGGCTGCCAAGTTAGGCGTTCTGCTCTTTCATGAACAGCGGCCCTTAGACGCGTACGGCAGCCTACGTTGATTCATTCGGCGTAGCTAGGCTATTCACTGTAGCGGAGAAGGCGACGACAAAACTCCCTTTTGCTTGCAGATTCTCTTTGAATTCGACAGTGGTGTATTCGCTGCTGCTGCTTTCTGAGGTTGTCTGCCTACGAGCATTACGAAACGAAATTGCACATACTTCTTCTCACGCCTTCTTTTTTGTCTTTATTTCTTTTTTATCTCTTCCGTCATTAACTGGTCTACCTCTGGCGCGACGTCGCGGAAATGTGTGAACGTAGTTGTCTATCGCATCTATACGTAAATTCTCATTGATTTGAATAGTGTCGTATTTGTCATCTTCCTCTTACGCGCCGCGGTAGCGTAGTGGCTATGACGTTGTATTGCTGAGCTCGAGGTCGCGAGTTCGAACCCGGCAGCGGTGGCCGCGTTCTGATTGGACCACCGCGACGACAACCGAATAGACGATGCGAATTCCTCCGGTCACGTTGAGACAGTGGCCGATTTGCTATATGGCAGATTTGCTAATACAACTAAACTTAACATTCCTCATTTAGCGTATAGCTCTAAAGGTGTAAAAAGTTTGCAGGCTATATACTGACCTTCCTGCGGTTCCAGATTGTTTTGTATCTTTCTTTTTTTTTTTCCTTCTAGAAAATACAGCTCCAGCCCGACCGGGTACTCGCTGTATGCTTGTTTATAAAGCTGTCGAGGGCCATGGGTCCTCCTCGAGGGGAAGCAGATGTTGGAGTGTTTTTCCACTCTCTATGGCGGATGTACAGCGCGGCGGCATCATGAAGCGTATCGCGCGATAAGATCATCCCACAGAACGCGTTTATGTGTTTGGCAAGCTTGCTTCCAGGTCACTGATTCGATTATATATACTGACCGCGGATACGCTTGAATTTCGACGGACAGAGCGACGGGCGAGTGAGCCGATGCAGGAGCTCAAGATCGTGCGCCGCTTTCTTTTGATATATACATACATATATATATATATATATGTATATGCCTCTGCAAAATGTGATTCTCAAACAACCGCGATGGAGCTACATGATTCCCATCTCCCCAGCAGTGCGATCGACCTCGCCTTACGCGGTTTTGCATTCTTTATTTTTTTTTATGTGCGTGTGTGCGTGTGTGTCTCTCTTCCGCATGGTGCGTGTGCTTTGGGCGTTTATACTTACACGATATTTCAAGATAAAGGTTATAGATAAGTGTCCTTTCGTGCACACAAACCCGCTCACTCGCTGAACTGCGAGCGCACGCGTTTCGTGAGGCCGTACTTCCGACCAATAAACGTTCAGCGATAAGCTTTCACTTTAGCATGACGTATATATCATCCGTCTAGATCCTTAGAGTATCGTCCGCGATGTTATTGCAGTTCACTGTATAGCCGCGTGGTAACGCCCCACGTTATACTTCAAGGCCTTGTGTTCGGAATGATACGTAACGTTGGCGTCACGATGCATCGTGACGTCACCGTATCGTGACGCCAACTTCGAATTCGTTTTGGCTGCGAAGCCGAACCGTCACCACGTTACAAACAGCTCTTCTCATAAGTCCATTCGAATTGGCTGCATTTCCTGGGCTATGGTTTAGGCGGTGCTCAGGTACCTCGCCTTGCGTTTCACCAGTGCAACGTGGATTCGGATGCACGTCGCCATTCACTTCACCCGTACATTGTCAGTTTCATGCAGAACGAGTGCATTCATGCATTCTCTAAACATGGGGAGAGGAATCGCAGAGCTCGTGCACGGAATTCCGGGCCGGTCGTGCTCGAGCCCGGAATATGGCTCTAAACCTGTCATACAGATTCCTTTCATCGCACTCCAGTGGGCGCCGCCATGTTTGATCACGTGGCGACGCGTCCATTGCTTGCCTCAGCCGGCCTCTGCTTATACAGCGCCAGAGCACAGCGCCGGTGCGGCGCAACAAGCCGCTGTTAACGGCGTTTGTCACCCACAATGAGTGCGCGAACGGTTCGAAACTGTGATCAAAGCTTCAGAAGACGTGTAAATGTCGCATATCCATCCTTCCGAGTTTATTACGCCTTGTCCAAATGTATACGATCACTGCCGTACGGTGGGCTTACTTGATGGCAGGGGTATATAAACTAATTTTATAGGCACAGTGGTACGAACGTTCAGCCGGTGTATTAAATCAGGATTACTGTCATTCGCACATATCGCTTCTTTTTTTTCTTTGTTATCCTCGTTTCCAATTTTTCTTATTTATCCTCGTTTTGAAGTTTTGTAGTAGCTTACAGAAAAGACGTGGTGTCGTTCGTCACTCGTTTATGCTGCAGGCTTGTGACAAAGCATTCAGCTTGGATCATTCTTACGTGGCATATGTTAATCACTCACTGGTCGACATAGTCTCTAACGAGTGAAGTCCTGTCTAATACGTGACCATGAGTCTTAGTGAGTTTCAGTGAGTGAGGCTGGATGAACGTTAATGGAGACCAGAAAAATAATATTTTCAAGCGCGAGCGAGTGTCTACTAAGTTTGCGCTGTTGTCTGGCTATCACATTTTTTTATATTTTTCCTGGAACCTTTCCTCTGATCAAACGAAAAAATTGTTACGCTACTGCAATACCTTGGTTTGAGTTAGATGATGATTTGGCATCTTATTCAGACGTTGTGGCGCAAAAAACAAATATATATATATATATATATATATATATATATATATAGTCATATCATAAGAAGCCAACAAACACTGACACCAAGGACAACATGGGGGAAATTACTTGTGCTTAATAAATGAAACAAAGAAACGATAAATAGTAGAACCCTGGGAGTGTTAGCCAGCGCCACCACTCACAGACCTTGGCGGCGGACGTGGAACGTCCTTTCGCAATGGATGCTCCGCCTTTCGAGCCACACTTCGACATTCTACAAGAAATGTAGGGCTTAGCGTCTTAAAAATACACAGTGGGTTATGAGGGAGGCGGTAGTGCTGGAGCTCTGGACTCATTTCGACCATCTGGTGCACTTTAACGTGCTCCTAAATCTAAGTAGTCAAACGCTTTACGACCGTAAAGACGGCAGCGCGTGCCACATAGTACAAGCAGAGAACTCTAGCGAGAGGCTGGCGCGCTCTCGTAGTTTACGACTGTACAGGGGCGTTTTTAAATTTCAGCACTGTCGGAACGCGCCCGCGGCGACCCGGAATTAGGGTGGCTAGAAGTGACGGAATTAGGGTGGCTTCTAGCCACCCTACCGGAATCGCCACGGCCACGGGGGCGACGCCTCGCCTCCTGGGGCAACAAATGGCTTGGCACGGCACAAGCGCCATCTGTTTAGAGTGAGCGAACTCGCCGGAGTCAAGGGTTCTATATGGTGTTCGAAGGTCGGTCGGAGAATCTTCTCTACGAGAACTTATATATTGCGCTGTATACATTTAGGTATAGCACTGCTGGGCTCACTGACATCCCGCAGGCTGCTATCCTGGACGGTGCCAAATTCCGGAATATTGTAAAATTTCGTAATGGCCGCGTTTTGGACCAGTCAGGTCGTATATAGAAGCCGCCTGGTCCCATCAGAACTTACAAGATGGCACATTTGACAGTGTCTACAAAAGCGATCTGAGTGACCGCCCCCCCCCCCCCCCCCCCCACCCTGAGTCATCATATAGAAGGTATTCTCCGTGAGATGTCTCCTTCCCGGGGTGTGCTAGGTATGACTCTCAAGCTTGTATTTCTTCAGCTGCGCAGGTGGCGCAGACATTTAGCTGACGTTAGCTGACATACGTAGCGTCACCCAAAGTGGACTATATAGTAGTTCGCGGATATATAGCAGGTCGAATCGAATGTACATAGTGGTCAGGCCTCTAGATATCCTTACCGGAAACTGTATGCAATACATCTTAATAAAACGGAAAATTGGGCTAGCTTGTTTATATATACTATAAGCATGATGGTATATATATATATATATATATATATATATATATATATATATATATATATATATATATATATATATATATATATATATATATATATATATATATATATATATATATATATATGCGACGGAACAGCCCACAAGAACGAGGAATGGGACACGCACGGAGCGCGCTACACTTGCAACTGATTTCTATTCTGATGACACAGAAAAGTTTACTGGAGAAACACGAAGCTTGAGCATGTGCGGAGTGTGATTGCCTGTTCGATATCGCATCCCGCGTATACTTAAGCTTTGTGTTTTTCCGATAAACCTCAGTTGCAAATGCAACGTTTTGTGCGCGAGTCCCTTCATAGTTCTTGTGTGCCGTTTCGTCGAGCTAGAGAGATTTAGAATAGCGTTTGCAACCAAACGTAAACGCAGTACGTACGCGAAGAAATAGCGTTTTCCTCACTGCGCATGCTCCGTATGTTATTGGGTTTCCGTGTTATTGGGTTACCGTTTCTCGTGATGGCCGCGCCCTCGCTATCGTTGACTGTCAGTAACTGTTGAAATGAGCTTGCGCTTCCTCTAAACTCACCTGGAATGTTAGTTATGGCGCATAGCGCGCCTAATTTCTGAGAACGTTCCGCGGTTCCCGTGTCCATATATAATCCTATAGCAAGACGCGTGGGTATATAACGACAGGATGGTTGCTAATGGATTGTCGTGGCTTGGATATGTTTGGCACGAGACACCAGATGACGTTCTGTCTTCTAAAGTTTTTCTTACGTCTGCGTTCCCGTACGTAAAACTTAGTCTTGAAGGGACGCGCACCGTAACGTCCCGAAAAGGGCCTTGCGTTTAACGTATACGTAAGGCGGCAAACGCTCTTCTGAAACTGTCTATTTACCATTATACTTAAACTGTATAAAATACGCTTGCGGATTGGCTAATGCTTAACGTCAGGTGTCCATCTGTATTTCCTCCGAGCTGCTTTTCCCCCGCTATACAGCCCCCTATTTCGCGCCCATTATCGTCGCTTATTTCTGCTTCACGTCCGAAAACAGCACTTGTGCGCTAGCTAAAGAAACGTGGATAAAATTTCACCTAGTCGCTGTGTTGTATATATATATATATATATATATATATATATAGTTTCCTCTTTTTTTTTTCTCTCTCTATCCTCGATGCTATCCTCTCCCTGTTCCTTCGCTCCTCTATACCCCCATCACCGCACTGCATGCCGACCGTCGTTGTGGTGTCAGAAGCCAAAACTGCAGACAGTTACAGAGCGGCCAGCAGTGACTTACCTTTTCCTTCGTTTACTTTTATAAACAACCATTTACTACTACTCTACTATACTACACTACATCTACGCAAGTGTGTGTGTGTGTGTGTGTGTGTGCGTGTGCGTGCGTGCGTGTGCGTGCGTGCGTGTGCGTGTGTGTGTGTGTGCGTGCGTGCGTGTGTGCGTGCGTGTGTGCATGCGTGTGTGTGTGCGTGTGTGTGTGCGTGTGCGCGTGTGTGCGCGCGCGTGTGTGCGCGCGTGTGTGCGCGCGTGTGTGCGCGCGCGTGTGTGCGCGCGTGTGTGTGCGCGCGTGTGTGCGCGCGTGTGTGTGCGCGCGTGTGTGCGCGCGTGTGTGTGCGTGCGTGTGTGTGCGTGTGTGTGCTTGTGTGTGCGCGCGCGCGCGTGGTATGTTTGCTTGAGTCGTCGTCGGTGCATACGTGCGCGGGCGCGCTCACGCGTGGGCATGTGTTCTAACTCTAGAAAGAGCTGAGTCCTCTAAACGACATTCTGTCGTCATCTCGCTATTTCCCCCATTGCTACCGGACGGCGCAAAGAGCGAAAATGTCGCCCACGGTACGCGCACAGACACACCACACACGCGCAGGCCCGACCGAGGCTGTAAAGAAGCTCGCGTCACTCGAACGCGCGTCTTCTGGCCCCGGGGGTGAATTCCGCGAAGGCGCACCGCGGTCTCCTTTTCGGGATGGCATGCGCCAAAGCCCGGTGGTGCGCGCCCACGTGCACAGAGGGGTCCTCGCCCCAAAAATATCCACGCTACAACCCCCCTCCCCCCCAACACCCGCGGCTCATCTCCCCTGCACCGCGGCGCGGGTATACCGTGGCCAGAAGCCCACGTGATGGAGGCGGCATGATGCTTGTTTACGCTGCCTTCTGTCAGTGTGTTCACTCTTTTCGCGACGTCAGGAGCGCTCGCGTACGCACGCAAGCAAGCTCGTTTCTCGGCACCGTCTAAATGGAGCTACGCGCAAGCACTCTTTGGGCGCTTTTGAATTTCTTTTTTAACACTTTTTCTTGCACGGACCGTGGGTACGTTTATTTGTCTTTCTCTCCTCAGTTTCTCAGCGAAATGCAACATCGCTGACCCGCACGTGTCTCTTCGTGTGTACGAGCTAAAGAAAGTTCGAAATGCCTCGGGCGAGGTGGGCGGGAACGCGGTTCTCAACTGGTGGCGGGCCCAAAAGCGAATACTGTAAGGCACTTGACGCGAAGTACGAGCCTGTAGGGTGCAGGTGCCCTCCGAGCAGTTTGTAAAGATTTTTATGTAAAGCTATGGCGCGGAGCTTTTGAACAACGCTGCTCAAAGCCAGACATTTTTGGCCTCTACATGAGAGGCTTAATTGAACTTTATATCAAGAAAAAAAAAAATAAATTATGGGGTTTCCGTGCCAAAACCACTTTATGATTATGAGGCACGCCGTAGTGGAGGACTCCGGAAATTTCGACCACCTGGGGTTCTTTAACGTGCACCTAAATCTAAGTACACGAGTGTTTTCGCGTTTCGCCACCATCGAAATGCGGCCGCTGTGGCCGGGATTCGATCCCGCGACCTCGTGCTCAGCAGCCCAACACCATAGCAAGTGAGCAACCACGGCGGGTATATATATCATGAGAAGCCAACAAACACTGATCCCTAGGACAACACAGGGGAAATTACTCGCGCTTATTTAAATGAAATATAGAAACGATAAATTAATGGGAAATGAAAGTGGATGAAAAAACAACTTGCCGCCGGTGGGGAACGATCCCACAACCTTCGCAACTTTGTTATTCACGTTTTGCTTTTTACCAGGAAAGAGCGCAACACTTAGTGGTGGTGGAAAGGTTTATTCTCACGTGTTCTAACTCTTCGCTCTGACTGGAAGTGCGCCCTCGCATCCGTCCCTCTCTGATGAAATTGTGCAGAGTAATAAGAAACACGGCGACGACTACAACGACAAGAAAAAAGAATGATACTTTAACAGATATGTGCCAATTTTTATTTGGCATACACCAAAAGCATCGCCAGCTGACAACGACAGCTGAAAGCCGCTTGAGAGTGAAATGGATATTTCCTGAACGCTTAAGAAAGAACGTGAAAGAAACAGGACAGAAAAAAGAAAAACGCTTATGTCAAGTTTGCCCGAATAGACCAGCTATAACTTGTGCATTTATGGTTGGCCAGGAGATGCGCGGTTTTAACTGCACTCAACACCTTCTAGAGGTGTGGCTCCGTCACACGGCACTACAGCGACCCAGCGACTTCGAAAAACGCAGGGGAGGAACGACAAACGTCACAACACTTTGCGCTCCAGTACACAAATTCTTACTGCTCGCGTTTAGACGAACCACGCTCGCCTGCGCTTGAATGCATCGTTGAGCAGTTTCATCCACTTCCTATTGTGCAATTCCTTTTGGAGATAACTCTGCGTTTGCTTCAGTCCGGTTGCTATATAGATTAGAGGAGGAGCTACTCGACAGTGGCCACCGGAGACGTCATGTAGTTATCTTCTTCCATGAACACTGCCGATTCTCGCAAAGAGCCGTATTCGAGGCTGTGTTCAAGGCAATCATCAAGCAAGCTCAATCAAGGGGCCACGCAGAAGCACTCGTTAGACGTCCCGAATGTAGACCTCGTCGGAAAGCTTCGGCTCACTTGGATCAATCACTTTGTATTTTTCGCGAGTCGTCGCGACCGCCACCGGGGTCCTTCGGTACTTTCTTTATGCGCAGGCACGCGGACAGTAAAGCGGCTTACGGCCTTTCACACCACGGTCTCGACTGGCGGACAACCGCGGCCCATGAAAGCCCTTTCGAAAGAGCGAAGGTGACACCGTCGCGGTTTTTTGCCCCAGAGTCGCGAGGCACACAGCTTACGCAGGCGTTAGTCGTGCCAGCTGGTCAGGGTCAGCATGTATGCACGCTGCGTGTGTCGCAGCTGCGGAGATGAAAGAAACAGAATAGAAAAGAAAGGAAAAAAAGAAGAAAAGAAACGTAAAGTAAAGCGAACGAATAAAGGACGCCTGCTCGGAGAAGAAACCGGGGCGATCGCGCTGGTTTCGAGGCGCCGCAAAGCCGCCGTTGCGGCAGAGGAGAAGGGAGGGATACGAGCTGACATTGAAGTCGCTGGCCGAGCCAGGGCAGATTCCAGCTTATCGGCGCCGGGCATGCCGTCGCTGTGACGCTGCGGACAGGCCTGTTCGTATGTGCGTGGCCTTTGCTGCCGCTGCTGCTGCATGCGACGGCTGTGTTGCCGTTATACGCGGATTGATTGCCTCGCCGCCGCTTCGCCGCATGCCTCCACGGAGTCTGGACGAGATGCGCGCGTGTAGAGCTCAAGGCGGTCCCCTGTCCTGCTCTGTTGAGGAGAGCACGACGGCGAGAAAAGAAAAAAGAGGACAAGGCCGGCCGCTGGCTTCGGGTGTGCGCGCGTGTATGTGCATGCTGAGCTAGCTGGCAACGTCGAGCTCGAGTCGTAGAAGCGGAGCACGGTTTTGCGTAGGACCGGTCGTCGAGTGTCGATGAAGGCGTGCGTTTAAGCTTTCGAGCATGTTGTGTCCTGAGGGCACAGCCAGGGCATTGAGACGGCAACGAAGAGCGACTGCGGAACGCCAGGGGCGACAAGTCCGCGATTTTGGAGAATAACTTTCTTTTTATTTATAGCTCCGTCTAGCGAGCCTCGAATTCAGATAGACAGAACACAGTTCGGACCTCTTTCTTATTAGTTTTTATTTCGAAATCGTTTTGCGGTAAGAAACGTTTACTGCTATCACTTTCGGCTAGAAAATGCAATAAAACTACAGTAATAGCCAAGGTAAATGTATGTAAGTTAATCGACCGAATGAATAAGGCCGGCCGGTATCCACATCCATATTAATGATATAACAACTATTAGCAACGATCCAAGTTATATTTTGTATGCAGATGACACAAGCCTCCTATTTAAAAGCAGCGGCATGCAGCACCTGATATTGGTTATTAACGTGGTGTTAGGCTGCTGAGCACGAGGTCGCGGGATCGAATCCCGGCCACGGCGGCCACATTTCGATGGGGGCGAAATGCGAAAACACCCGTGTACTTAGATTTAGGTGCACATTAAAGTACCCCAGGCGGTCGAAATTTCCGGAGTCCTCCACTACGGCGTGCCTCATAATCAGAAAGTGGTTTTGACACGTAAAACCCCATAATTTAATTTAATTGGTTATTAACGAATCCATGGGAAAGCTTAGTACATGGAGCGCTGCAAATTGCCTGTTAATAAATAAAAATAAAATAAAAAAATAATAGCTGTGTTGTTCCATGCGTGTAAAAGTTCGCTTATTGTAAAACCAGTGATAAAGTTCGGCAACTGCAACATTGAAATAGTTGCTAATGTAAAAATGCTAGGAATACTTTCCATTAAAAACATGAGCTGGGATCCTCACGTTAGCTCAATTATGTCTCGCCTAAATAGGTGTGTTGGTGTTCTAGCAAAATTTCGCGCATACCTTCCCGTATCCGTAAAATCGTTAATTTATAACACACTCTTCTTATCGTATCTTAACTATTGTTTCCTGGTTTGGGGAAATACCACATCGTCTAACACTAGCAAACTGCACGTGCTACAAAAGAAGGCCTTACGTCATATCGCTAGTGCTGATTACAATGCACACACCGCTGAACTGTTTCGCCAGTTTAAAATTGTTCCCGTGCCCGAACTTTACGAGTATTTTCTATGCATAAGATATAAAAAATCTGTATATAGCAGCGTGCATGCATTTCTTAGTATATGATCTCTGAAAACGAATACCATCGTATATCCATTCCGCAGTAAAGAATATTGGCACGTGCCATTTTGTCGTACTGAGCATGGGCGGCAAATATTACGTCATGCACATGCAGTTCTGTTGAACAAACTAATTTCCCAAGACATTCATGTGGAAATGTGCAGCATACGTAACATACGAGAGCTTTTCATTCCATGACGTCAGTACACTTTTTCCACTGCTGTTAGTATTTTTATGTATTTATAATTACTGTCAAGCTGTTCGTATTATATTACATTGTATAACAGTAGAGGTTGACCTCCAGTGATAAACAGTTAAAATGTCTTGTTAATGTATATTGTAGCCCTTTTTGCATGCCTTGTATATTGGGGTCTCGGGCGCTTCTCAAGTAGATTGATTTTCACTTTTTGCCCGAGCATTCCCGCAATTGTGATGATGCAAATAAATTTCAAGTTCAATTTCAACATCCACGATCGAGAGAGTTTTTAAGAAAGGAAACTTTGCGTCGTCTGGCAGCAGTCTGCGTCGTGTAGCGGTGCGAAGGAAAACTCATATCGTTTCCTCAGGGAGCAAACTTCGCGGTTGAGGAAAAACTCTTGCATTGCCTGGGTACTAAAATCGAGTCCGTTGTCATGCTATACATATGGCAGCTACGCTACGAACTGAAGTAACCACACCTCTGTCCAGTCGATTAGCAGGCGTAGTCGCACTGATAGTCAGTTCGTCGCTTCGACTTGGCCGTTGCCAAGTTTTCAATTTGAGTTGTCAAGTTCTGAGTAGGAGCAGTCTATATTCTGCTTTTGGATTCGGACGCTCGGTTCAAAATACCGTTTCTAGATGTCGATTAGAGCTCTCGATTCGAGTTTATTAATTACGTCTCGCTCAGCCGTCTACTAAGCCGCCTGCACATTTAATCCAGATGGTAGGGCGTTTGTCCTCTTTTCGTAGCTATCCCGGGTTCGGCTCCCGCGTCAGAAAACACGAAGTTTATCGTCAACTAGCTACGAAGTTTGTTCTATGTGCGCCTATGAATGCCAAACTCTTTCTTCCATGCATTCTGATATTTCGTATGTTTAATGAAATGCGACGTCACTGGGTTGTAGTGCCTCAATTTTGTTGAGAACAAGCACAGCCACCTACATCGCGGTAGCTTGTATCGCGACGTTTTCAGCAACGTTTGGTCTGCAGCACCGACCACGGTAATGGCGGGGGCAGTTTCCGGCGCAAGCTTAAGTTTGGCCCCCGGGGTGCATTGCGAAGGCCGTTAGCGTCGCTGTCGTTATTCAAGCGAAACTCGTTCTTTTTTTCTTCTTTAGTTTGTAGGCCTTACGCAACCATTGGAAGTTAGAACCTGTAGGCGCCTATCAGTTTCTCCCTGACAGATAAAACAGGTTCTATTTCGCGCAATGTACGCCTTTCCTTTCTATTTCTTCCTTACCCGCGGTAAGAGCTTCACTCGAATCGTACACCACCGTCTCGAAACGGCCGCAGCGGATTACTGTGGCGTGAATCCGGCGAGGGCCATTCACTCCCCACCAGACTCTCGCTCCTGGGAATGGCCACCGCATTTAATCGCGTTCCAACGCAATCTCAAGAGACTGTTCCGGCGAGGCCCCTTTTCGTTGCGGTCGATAAAGGGAAAGGTGTGGTATCACGTCACTGACTAGTCCTTTTTAAAATTTATCTATTTATTTATTTATTTATTTATTTATTTATTTATTTATTGCCCTTTTGGACACGATCAGTGTCGTAATATACACAGACACAGCGTCACAAAAAGGCACGGTGCTCGATCCTACTGGCTTCCGTAAATTCGAAATTCCATCTAACTTTATCGCACCACCATGTGGCGTCTATGTACCTATATAGTGCTTTTGTTACGAAAGCCGTAATGACGAAGACATAAATTCTACCTTGATGAGATGCTCTGAACTTTCACCTTTCTGCGTCCGTAACAGTGATTTGCAGAACCGTGAGAAGGAAGTGGCTGGCCATTAATTAAGCTAAGATATGTTGGTATAGAGTGCTGTCGTGGAATTTCAAGCGGTTCGGTTATGCTGGAAGCGGAAGCTTAGTGAAGCAGAGCCGACAGATTAACGAATTACGGGTGACGACACCATGCCTTCCCGTTCACGCACCATATCTTTCTGATAGGTTCCTAACTTCTATAGTGTCTGTATGTGCATAGTTCACAGTTTATAAACACGGCGTGTATGTACATTGCTTTCTAAAGTGAGCCAATTAAGGTTCTACGTTCCAGCCTTCACGAAATTGTTTGCCTGACTTAAAGCTTCGAAATACTAAATGTACCTTGACATTAATGATGTCACGAAGGCATCACTGGCATGACAGTTCATGGGTGAAAGTCGGAACTGAAAAGTTCGCGACTTTCATTTATTTCGCTATAGTATTAAACTTCTTTTTCTCTGCTCGAGAAACACGTATAGAGTTTTGAAAGAATACTTTAACTGTGCATGATTGATGTAGTGTTTCCAATTAGCGTCCCTTCAAGTGTACTATGTTAGTCTTTTGAACACAGCCACATACGCGCGCTAACACTGATGAACGGGGACCGATGAAGAGGCACAACCAAGTGAAACGCGCACGCAAGCAGCCATCACGCGGAAGCACGCCCGTGCTAATCTTATATGTGATGTACATTGAAATAAATAAATAAATAAATAAATAAATAAATAAATAAATAAATCTTCAGTCACATGTACCATTTTAACCACTGCGGCCCCTTTTAAAGGGGCTGCTGTGGTTGACTTTCTTCGCTGCGGAGGCGTACATAGTGGATTCAGTAGGGATGTCTGTACGCGGCATCTATCGCATGCCTACGATATATGCTTTCTTCTTTTTTCTTTTTTTAACGTCTCCCGTGTTTTGTAAACACCCGCACATTCGGGCGCCTCGTGCATCCACCGCGGCTTGCATTTCCAAGGCCGTAACGGTAGCGCAGTGAGCTCGCTATCCGACCTTGGCTTTGTTGATCAATTTCGCGGAGGAGATTCGCTCGGGCCGAGTCCACGCACCGTGTGCAGAGCAAAACACGGCGCGTCCTCTGCGTTGGCGTTTGCCGTTCCCACCGGAGTGGTTGGTCTCCGTTCCAATATGCCTCGCTCTGAGCCGCGTCGCTATGTACCGTGTTTATTCGCGCATGAGTCGACACTTGTTTTTCCGTGGATACAGTCGGAAAGTAGGAGCAGATCGATTAGGGATTGCGACAAGGCGAGGGCGCCAAATAAGCGTTCAGTTTCTGGCTGCGAACGAAAACGAACAGGTTGGACACGTATCCCAGCACTCCGAATTCTTGGGACCGGCCATCTAAATGTTTTGCTGTTAAATTGGTTTAGGTTGCACGCATGACGCGTTACCTTTCACAGAATATCAGGCTACCGTCTATCGTCAGGTTACCGGACTACCGGTAACCAGGTAGTACGTGAACCCCGATATCGAGGACGGTGGGGGAGAGCTATAAACTTGTCCTCGACATCTTGCGAAGGTGGGGTTGATGCATGATTGCATTCGAAACATTCCTACGTTCCAGGACAATGCTCGATGGGAAAAAAAAAAGACATTAGAGGGGGAGCAAGGATCGGTTTAACAAGTTTACGACGTCGCCCGGGGCACCTCTACGCAACAAATCATTCCAATAATCGTTCCATGCACTTTGGTTGAGGACGACGTCGTGAGTTGTCGTTGCCAACGCAGCAGTTACCGCCTGTGCCTCCAATATCACAGGTATAGGGAAGTGGTAACGCTTGGTTGCCAATCATCGCATTGTTAAGCATCGCATTGTTAAGCCGCCACTGACTCGTTTATAATGCTTCACTCTATTAGGCGAAAGGTGCCATTGGCCCCGAGATCTTTAAGTGGCACCCTCCCGCGTGTGACGTCACAGCGGGGTCCACTGCGTGCGCACTCGCTACGTGAAGAACGTTTACATGAGGTGCACAGTGGCCGCGTACACGTTTACATCGATGGCTCAGTCACATCTGCAAGTGCAGCTGCCGCTGTGGTGGCACCAACAATATCCGTCACAATACAGCTAAAAACGTCACATGTATCATCAACGACAGCTGCTGAACTGGTAGCCCTGCGTGCGGCTCTTCATTTCATTCAGGAGGAACCACCCCATGCATGGCCGGTCTTCTGTGATTCCAAGGCAGCCCTACAGAGTGAACTCTCAGCACTGCGCCATGGATCACATGAGCAGCTCGTCGCAGAGATCAGAGAAGTACACCATCGCATAGTTGACGAAGGACACGATATCATGTATCAGTGGTTGCCTAGTCACTGCGGCATACGTGGCAATGATCAAGCAGACGCAGCTGCCCGATCTGCCCATGAAGGCGTCAACTGCGTTGCCATTCCTCTTTCGAGAGCCGACGCAGCGAAAAAACTTGCCGAACACGACCTGACATTAGCTCAGTGGAACTCATCCGATTTCACAAGTGCGCACCTACATACCCTGGGCCCTAATTTACAACTCCGTATTCCGCCCGAGCTTCCACGACGCGACTACACCCTTCTAGTTCGTCTATGGCTTGGAGTAGCATTTTCAAATGCGTACTCCTTTCTTATCGGAATGTCCAACAGCCCACTTTGTGACTTCTGCGGGTGTAATGAAACAATCGCGCAACTTCTTTGTCAGTGCTCTCGTTTCAACCCGCAAAGAGCAGTCTTCTCAGCCACCCTAGACAAACTGGACAAGCGCCCAATGACAGAAAACAAGATCCTTGGCAACTGGCCTACGCGAACATCAGCGCGATCGGCTATGAAGGCGCTGCTGCGGTATTTAAAAGGCACTAAACTTTCTGACAGATTGTGACTTCACTGTGTGACGCAGGATTTTACGGTGACACTGCATAACACTAGGAACGCCTTTGCGGGCTGCGTGACAGTGCCCACAGAAACAGCTTGTGTGTACGTGCGTGTGTGTGTAGTTTCTTTTTCTTTTTATGAATCCTTCTCTCTCTCACCTATCGCATCCTCTTGCCCCTTCCCCAGTACAGGGTAGCCAACCGGAGATAATCTCTGGTTAACCTCCCTGTCTTTCCTTTGCCTTTCTCTCTCCCTCCCCATGTGAAGGCAACTTGGCGCTGTCGGCCGACCTGCCGTGGTCAAGTTTTTGAAATGCGGATCCGATGGGTTGTAGAACAGTATATACGGAATCTTCCAGGACACTATTTCCTGCGAAATATCGACCGGTGTCGCCGTCGTCAACACACTTAGTGCGGATTGCTCCCAGCGTCGTCTGCTAGTCTTCAGCATGTGCATATGTGCGAGTATGGCGTTGGTTTCTCGTCATTGCGGTTCCGTTGTCGTGGTGCACTCATAATAATATGTCGGCCCGTTTCTGACGATGAACTGCAGCGTTTGGCCTGTGATATTAAAAGGTATCTGTATAGCTCAACAACGCAAGGACGCAAGAAGAAACGAAGACGAAGACAAGCGCTAACTATCAACAACGAAAACTTACTTCCGGGATCGGTCGTACTTATATGCCCCCAAAACAACCACGTGCACTGCGATGATATCAACCATGAAGATACATTTACGTACATGACGGTATGAAAACAATCTAAAACTGATATATCGGGAAAACACAAGAAAAACCAAATGACATATTGCAAATGCAGGTCTACCCTCATGCAATGCGCAAGTCATCTAACTCTCTCGCGGACAAAGATAGCGACGATTTGCTGATGCATTGGTCTTTGATATGAAATGATGCATATCTTTGTCCGCGAGAGAGTCTATAGTGAACGTACTCTCATTTTCGAAGTATACAAAAAACTCTTAATAATAATAATTTCATTGATATGAAAACAAGCATTTACTCCGGCAAAAAAAAAAGGAGTCTCCAATACTCCATTTATTCTCACAATGTTGCTCCTATAAAGCGGCGACCTACATTGACGAAATAACTGTATCTATTCAGTCCCAAACTATGATGAGTATCCGTTAAATGCATTAACTTTACGCGATTTTATTCCGAGGTGCCACAGATTTCATTGAAATTGAGTATAGTGACATGGTGCTTGGTGCCTTCTCTATATTGAGCCTTCATAATTAGAGAGTAGTATTAGGGAGTAACTACAGCTAGACGTGTTGTGTTTCTTCATAAAGAAGTATTCAATCACTGGCCTAACGTATGCGTACATGCAAAGTTAAATATCGATTGCAAGCCTTATGAGAAAGGAAAAAAGGTGTTCCATCACTAACGCAATGCTACACGCGTCCCGTCAAGCACGGCAGTGCCTTTCAGCAAAGCGGTCGCGTTTAGCAGTACGTTGAAGTGTGCGTAACGGAAACCACATAAATTATAAGCAGAGAGTCTAATTTACCGGAAGCCCAACAACACCCAGTTTCTTTTTTTTTTCCCCTTTGCCAAAAGTACACAAATGTAACACACTGTGATGAATGAAGGGGATACATTCCAATACATACGGTACTATGTACGACTCCTGGCGGGGGGGAACCTGTGTGTTTACGGATAGTTATGACTTGCGGGGCGAGCACAGCCGCTCACCGATCTCCAACGCAGGCCGTGTACGCTTTTTTTTTGTTTTTTGTTTTTCCCGCGAGGGCGCGAGTGGCCCAGCGCGCTGTATGTACAACGTGTGCGCAACACGGCGTATGCGGCTGGCACGCGAACCAACCCAGTCGCGCTGAGCCCAATTTTCAAACTTTTTAAAGCACCTGCCGGAGTGCGCCGGAAGCCGTGTGTATAGTGCGAACAGGAAGCCGTTTCTTCACTCACGGTCACTGGCGCGCAAAAGCGAGAGGGGGGGGGGGAGTCCTTGGATGATCCCTGCTCGCGTAGAAGCGCAAGGTCTCGGGCTGACGCCGACGCGAATCCGATGTTCTCGGCACAAGGCCTGTTGGGGACACTCTCGTTGCTTTAGCGGCTGGACGATAAGCGCACGTACTGCTGGAAGAAACCGTCGGCCCATCGCTGCTGGATCGTTAGCAGCTAATCTCTTCAATTTGCCGAGGCTGTATGGTCGCCGCGTCTTAAAGATGCGACGTATAAGCTTAATGCAATGATAAGGCCTTACACTGCGTATTTGCACATACAAAATAAGAAGCCTGTATGGCATCTGGTTGCGGTCTTAAAAATACATCGACCTACCTTACGCACACACACACACATACACACACACTTAAAGAGTATTACGTATTACTGCTTCCCTTGAGCCCCTTGCTCGTATCCTCAATCCCCCGGTTTAAAAGAAAAAGGTTTGATTAATTGTGGAGAAAGCGGAGGCTGGACTTCTTTCCATTTTCTTTTTAAACTTCACACGCCGAACTGCGGTGCAAATGACGTCGTAGTGGCGTCAAGGATGTCTTACAAGCTCGTTTATTCGGACGACCTGTAAAGAAAGGAGGAATCGTGCAGTGGTTTATATAGCATGTTGGCGAAAATGCAGTCAAGTGGCTGGCCACTTGCCTGCTCCTCTTGCTATTGCCTTCTTTTGCGCAACACTCAGTGGGGTTAGCCAAACAAACACATTCATCACAGGGGCGCAGAAAATGTGCATCTACAGAAACGCAAACTAAATGCCAGTTTTTCTCCTTCTTTTCTTTTTTTAAATAACAAGAGGAGAGGTTGGCTACTCGTCACATGGCAAACTAAGTGAAATAACAAACGAAAACCACCGAAAAGCACTGAACACACCAAATGTGCGCCGACGTATACCAAGTTCTACACACGAGTCCGTGAAGCCACTGGAAGTAACACAGGAATACGCATGTGTAATCGTATCCTTACGCGTATTCTTATGCATATTCTCGATACGCATAAGAATATGCGCCTCATGGACAAACGTAGACAGTTCCGTTAATTATTAAAATAAAGGTGCTTGAGATTTTCCTCGATTGGACCTCACTTACGCAGCATACAACGTAACTGCATTAAAGAATATAACTTTCCTGACGCGTAGACCACATGTAGCAATTACACTTGTGTATTAGAAGACATGTACATTTAGCATAAAGCTATGTTGTTATTTTGTAATAAATTTTGAATGAATTTGCATTAGGAGTGTCCAAGTAGAAAAATGTGTTAGTGTGGGAAGCCGTTCACATGGTCGAGGTAGAGAGGGGATCGGAGAGCTTAGAAGAGCGTGTGTGTGTGTATATATATATATATATATATATATATATATATATATATATATATATATATGTGTGTGTGTGTGTATAGAGCGAAAAAGAGAGAGAGAGAGAAAGGCTGGCCACAGGCTGGTCCACCAGTCGAAACGTCAGTGCAATATGCTGTGCTTATGCAACGTGCGTCGTAGTCGTTTTCTTCATTTTACTACTGTGGCCAGCGTGATTTCCTCAGCCATAACTATATATATATATATATATATATATATATATATATATATATATATATATATATATATATATATATATATATTGTAACTGATGGTAGAGTCTGGTCCGGACGACTGTCAATTGCACTTCGCTCCTCGGAGAGGCAGAACGTGTGTCTAGTCAGCTCCTGAACAACATTTTGCAACGTGGTGAACGTGGTTAAAATCGTGGCCCTACAGAACCTCAAAGAGGTGCGGCTCAATGCTAACGCATTTCTCTCGCATTTATCGCTAAATTTCCATTGAATTATTTAAAGCAAAAAGCGTTTTTTTTTATGCCTGCAACTCCGCTTTTGGCCATGGGTCACGTGTGTTTTCAGGGTACATGGTCGACGATCTAATGACATCAAATCTACCTTCAGGGGTTGGTCTTGCGCAGTTCCTTGTCTTGGACACTCCTATGTTAAAATCTTGTTTTAACGGGCATAGCTACTATGCAGCGCTACAAAACAAAGTCCAAGCAAGTCCAAATGATCACGGAAAGGTGAAGGTTGAAATGATCACGACTTCTCAAGAAAAGTATACGCGTCCGCTTAAAGCCAGGCCCGCAGCTCCGTGTCTCAGCGGCTATGGCGTTGCGGTGCTGCGCACGAGGTCGCGGGTGCGATTCCTCGTATAGTGCCAGCCGCACCTTGATGGAGCCGGTAAAAATCGTGTGAGTGTAAGCGCGTTAGCGAAACCCACATGGCAGTGCAGATTAACTCGGAGGCCTCAACAAAGGCTTTTCTCAAAGCCACAATCTTGCTTTGTGACGTTTAATATCAATCGCAGTCCACATGTGCTTCACCGTGGAGAAGGAAGTCGGACCATTCTTGCAGGAGGACTTGGGCTATATTTTGTGTTTACTTAAGCACATAATGTAGCGCGAAAGCGCAGTCACAAATAGGACACGTACACGTGAGTGACGTCAGACTTCTTTGAAATTGTTGTGCCTTTGCTCTGCAATATGACTAAGTTGGACCGTGTGCTCTCTAAAACGTGGAACATTCTTCGATAACTCGTCTCCAGAAAGGAATTGAAAACCGTGACTGGCCAACACAAAGGGCGAGTTATCCATAACTTTTCGTGGACGGAAGAGGACGTCCTAAAGGTTGTCAAAGAAAAACTCATGGGATCGCAACAACCATCGTCGGTGCAAGCTACCAATCACCCCCAACTACAGCGGACTACCGAACCAGGCCCTCGATTGCCCATTTACCAGAGTCGAGTTTGAATCAGTCCTTAAACTTTACGAAAACACGAATCCAGGCACGATAGAATAAATAACAAAACACTTCTCAATCCCGCCAATGGAGCCACAGGGAGCATCCGCATCAATGAAAGCTGGAAAAGCGGCGCAGTGCCGGCGCTATGGAAACACGCCGACATTACTGTGATTCCGAAACCAAACGAAGCCATCACAATGCAAAATATTCGACTCATCTCGCTGACGTCGTGCGCCGAAAAGAAAAGCTTTTGGAATACGTGGTTCTCAATGGATTATCTCTGTACTAGGAACATTACTAAAAGATCCCCAACACTATGTATGGATCCCCACCACACTTGTCTACGCAAGACACCCTTCTACAAATCAAAGAATGCGTTATTGACAACCTCAGTGCCACCTAACAGAGTGCTATTCTAGCCATTGAAGTTAAGGGCGCCTTCGACAACGTTTCTCATGAGACCGTGTTGAAGAAACTGCAAGACACCAACTGCGGGCAAAGGGAGTACACCTACGCGATAGACTTCCTCTCTCTGACAGAACAGCAACCGTAGGCCTTGGAAGGCTGCAGAGCGACAAGTTTGCACTCTCCCCAAAGGGTATCTCCTCATGGATCAGTGAGATCTCCATTGCTTTTCAACATTGCAATGACGTGAAACTACCTGGGAGACTGTGTGGTGTCGCGGGATTCGATCATTCCATTTACGCGGACGACACTGGCTGAATGAAGAAGACGCCCTAAATCTAACACAAGCCCTAGCCACCAGCCGCATCATCTAAGGCACTCGGTATTTAGGACTCAAGAACGCGGAAAAGAAGTTGAACATTCTCATCGACCAAGCGTATAAACTTGCGCTGGGGCTCTCGACAAAGTCCTCAACAGAGAAGCAGTTCCGAATCGGTGTTCACAACACCTGGGAGGGGTTAGCGGTAGCTCACAGAGTCATTCAAATCGAGCTACCCAAGCTAACGGAACGTGGTAGAGCCACCCCACGGCGACTTGAATGCAGAGAAGGGCTCGAGCGATGCAACGAACGCAAGCGAATATACCTCTCCACCTGAGAGACTGCTTTACGGTTGCTAATGTACCTCGCAACATGCACCCGGTGTACCACATGGGCAGACGGGAGGCAAGATCAAAGTACTTAAGAGGGAGCATGAGAGACATGCTGCAACGAGATACGTCGACGCCGCTCAATAGCCGAGCATAGACGGCGCACGCGGTGAGCGTCACAGACAGAAAAGGAAAAGAGCTTAGTACAGCAACCTTCATGCCGGGCGATACCGACTCGGCAGAAAGAGGCAGCGATTGCGCTCGCCACAACAACTTGTCAGGGACAAATTACAATCTTCACATACTCGCAAGAAGCACGCAGAAATTTTTAGAAAGGCCGTATGTCCACAGGGGCACCCGATATACGACTCAAGCTACACAACCCGCCAGACATACATATCGTGTGGTAGCCGGCGGGACACGATTCTCTTGCGGAAAACATAGCGGCTGATGCTACAGTCCGAGGTCATACCAACCGGGCATCCTCGAGAGGCGATTGGGTTCCGACGCCCGTCCCAAAGCGATACAGAGACATTCTAGCACACTACAGATTTGACAGAAGGAAATACGCACCACCTCACCCCACGCTTAGTATGGAGGATGCCATGCAGCTACGAAGACTCCAAACAAATGTTTTCCCACACTCCAGGTAATTGCACAAGGTACATCCCACACTATACGAATACAACTGTCAGTTCTGCAGAATACTCTAATGCGCTCTGACATACGGTTTGGGAATGCAACGGTGTCACGGAAGTGCCAGCGAATAGAGCGCCATCTTAAGAGCAGTGGGAGGAAAACTTTATTTTTCCTGTGGCACCTAAAACGCCCGCCCTGTGTTAAAAGGAACTAGGAACAAACTCACTCACTCACTCACTCACTCACTCACTCACTCACTCACTCACTCACTCACTCACTCACTCACTCACTCACTCACTCACTCACTCACTCACTCACTCACTCACTCACTCACTCACTCACTCACTCACTCAATGAATGAATGAATGAATGAATGAATGAATGAATGAATGAATGAATGAATGAATGAACAGCGCTGACCCAGAGTACCAGCGACGACTGGTGTACCGAGCAAAGCGGGCAGCCGAGGGCTATGTCATCCCGGATATAAGGAAGCCTCCCACCTGAGGGCGGCATACACAAGATCGGCGGCTTCTATCTTTATAATAAAGTTTTTTTCATCATCATCACTAAACCCGCCGTGGTTGCTCAGTGGCTATGGTGTTAGGCTGCTGAGCACGAGGTCGCGGGATCGACTCCCGGCCACGGCGGCCTCATTTCGATGGGGGCGAAATGCGAAAACACCCGTGTACTTAGATTTAGGTGCATGTTAAAGAATCCCAGGTGGTCGAAATTTCTGGAGTCCTCCACTACGGCGTGCCTCATAATCAGAAAGTGATTTTGGCACGTAAAACCCCATAATTTAATTTTAAAAATCAACATCACCACTACGGCGTCCCTCTTAGGGTGCCCACCCTGCAGTTTGTCGTAAACTGTAGTCGCTGTTCCCATCGTGCAAACTGCAAATTGCCTGCCCAATGCTGCTACGTCACGCGACCTTGTTGCAAATCCCTGCCAGCGGTCGCAAGTGCTGCGTGGGTATACACATGTGCACAAACGGCTCATGCGCTCCGCGACTGCATTGAAAAGGGACAGAGAATGATCGTACGGCCAGGTGGCATTTACGCTGCGAATTACTAAAGTTATAAGGACAGGCGTCGAAACGTGCAGAGAAACCAATGAAGGCATAGGGGAGATAATATTATTCTTGTTATTGACATGCAGATTGAGATAATAGTATGATCGAATATACATGTACAGCGCACCAGAGGACGAAAGCTAGCTGACATAAATAAAGAAAAAAGAAAACGAGAGAATTGTAGAGACATAAATACAGCGCTCGTGTACGTCAACCTATTTTGTCATATTTCGTCCGCTTGTGCGGTGCATACTATCACGGATCACCGATTAACCCGGTAACACACACCTTCGAATGAAAGGTAATTGTGAATGAAAGTTAGTGTCACGATAAGCTTCATCACCTTAATAAATTACGAGGGACATTTTAATAACGCCCGTTCAATAAGGGAGGAGGCGGTCAGACGCGCGCACATGAGTAAATCGAAGAACGTGGGAAATCCCGCCTTTTGTTTCCCATACGTGGCGTAAGATACGAAGCCTGCGATTCTCGCCGGCTATTGCACGTTTCTTTTTCTGCGAAAAGAAACTTGCGCGTCGCGTGTCAGTAGAGCTGTGGGCGTACACGGCCGGCCATTAGCGTCAGCTCCAATCATATACGAGGCCGGCTGATGCAATTAGCTTCTTATTCCTGCTTCTGTTCTCTTGAGCTGACCGTCTCCCTCCCGTGCCCACTTTCACCCTGCACTCGCAAAGGCAGTGGCGCGAGGGGAGAGGAGGGTTCGCACATAAAGAGAAGGCACTGTAGTGTAGCAGGCTCGCCAAAGAATACTTGCCCGGCGCTAAGCAGCCGGCCAATGCGCGCGGTGATCCATCACGCGGCGTTCCGGTGAATAGCGCTTTCCTGGACGGCACGTTGGCAACGCTCTCGCAAACCGTCTGGTCCCCTCCTCCCCTCTCCCTCCATCTTTTCTTCCTTACTCACGTATAACTCGAGCGAGCACTGCGAGAGGGCCACGCTTCGCTGGCTTCGAGTGATTAAAGCCTCGAATTCAAATTAGCGAACCCCGGCGCCCCTCGAAGGCGGTTCTCCGCAATGTTATTAAAGTTTTGAAGCCTGGGCTCCGAGCCTGCGGGCTTCATTATTCTCGGAGGAGTCGGAAACGTCAGCACGTGCTGCGAGTAGCATTTCTTGTACTTCTTCTTCTTTTTGTATCATTTGTTTTGTAGCCGTCCGCAAAGTTTTCACGATTCCCGTTGCTACGGACGGGTTTGGCGTAGGCCTGTGTATGAATCTGCGGAAGTGGTGCGAACTCGGAAGGAAGAAAGAGAGAAAGCCGTAGTGTTCTTGCAGCGATGCTGGGGAAGTTCTTAGGGAAATAGCGTGCTTAAGCTTTGCGGTGTACAGTTACAAGAATTAATTTGGAAGGTCTATAGAATGTGTGATTAGAAAATACGGAGACAGTCGATGAAAACGAGATGAGCAACGAGTGGAAATCGAAGGGATAGGCTTTCTTTAAGTGGACATGGCAGATGATGATGGTGATGATGATGTTGATAGGCTATCTTTGTACACATCTAATGAACTGCTTTTGGGTTCCTTCTTTTAGGTTTGTTATTTAGTCTGTAGGAAATCTATAGGCTCTCCAAGATAGTTCCATCTTTTCTACCCCTGTTCTCTTTACCTTTTACAGTGTAGCCAGATGTCAAACAACACTTTCTCTCCTTTTCTAATCTCTCTCTCTCTCTCTGCGGGCTAGCCACCTACGGCGTTAGCAAGCCCCCCTTTTTTAACTTTGTGGTCAGCATAAACCTACAAATAGTAGCTTCAGTTGAGATATATTACGGACAGTAATGGACAAAAAGAGGTCACACCGCAGGCTGAAACAGAGCCACGAAAATCTACACAGTTCACCAATGTACATGTTACATGCCGTTAAACATGGCATTGCGCTGCCGAGGTCGCGAGGTCGTGAGTTCGACTCCCAGCCGCAACGCTCATTTCCGATGAGGGCGGAACGCAAGAACGCTGGTCTGCCATATGCCTACAGTACAGCTTATAATCCGGAGTGTCCCTCCACTAAGGCGCCCCAGTAGCTTGTGAATGGTTTCGGACCGTTGAATACCATAAACTAAAATACACCTTTTACACAGGTTCGGAGTTGACTATATACTGTTCCTGTACATGCTGTTCCTGCACGCTGCAACTCTTGCGTCAACGTCTCGTTCGGATTCCTATAGTTAAAGAAAAGGAAAAAGAAAACGAAACGACATAATAAAAAGTACAAGTTGACGCTGAGTGCCCATAGGCCTTAGAGGCAATTTCGAAGATCGTGAGTGAGAGCGATCAATGTTCAGATGTGTCAGAGACACACGCTCGACCCGCAGTACACCTCACCGTACCAGGAATCAGGAAAAAATCTGAGCTGTCATCACCTGCTCTTAAACAACTAACTCTGCTCCTTTTGCACGAGAGGTACGCCGAACACGTACATATTTATACTGATGGATCGGCAACTCCCCAGTGTTCCTCTGGAGCCGTGGTCTTCCCAGCGAAAGCCACCACCATCAGTTTCAAGACATGTCACCCAACGACACCGATGGCCGCGGAACTTGCAGCCCTTCGCGCTGCACTTCGTCTCGTCAGCCAAGAACAACCTCGAAGATGGTCAATATTCAGTGACTCGAAGGCTGCACTGCAATCTCTGCTATCGGCCCTGCGGCGCGGACCACTCGAACAACTGGTATTTGAGATTAGAGAACTCATTCATACCTTAACTGAGAGAGGACACCACGTGACATTTCAATGGCTTCCGAGTCACTGCGGAGTCATAGGGAACGAACACGCTGATAACGCTGCTCGGTCGGCTCTTCAAGGGGACGCAGAGGAGCCGATACCGTTATCAAGGACAGATGCCGCTCGAAAACTTCGAATGATCAGCCGTGACATCACGTTATCCTTGTGGAACGCTGGAAGTTTTCACGACTACCGACTCCACAATCTTGACTCCTCTCTACGCCTTTGTATTCCACCTGGACTCTGCCGTCGCGAAGCTACCCTGCTTTGTCGACTATGGCTAGGGGTGGCTTTCACCAAGTCTTTCGCTTACCGAATTGGATGGGCCGACGACGCCTCGTGTGAGGACTGTGGTGAAGAGGAGACTTTTCAACACCTTCTTTGTGACTGTCCTCGATATAATTTACAGAGACAATCACTCGCAACCGTGATAGCGCGCTTCGACCAAAGACCTCTCACAGAGGAACTTATTTTAAAATACCGCCATCATAAGCCTTCGCAGCAGAGGGCGACGAGTGCACTGTTGCGGTTTTTGAGGGCGACAGAATTGGACAGGCGGCTGTAGCCTGAACAGATGTTGACAGTGCTTCAAGTGTCACTGTGCTGTGCGATGACAGTATTCGGTGACAGTGACCGATTGTGATTGTGTGTCTATGCTCCCTCCTTTCCTTATCTCTACTTTGTCACCACTTTACCTCACCCTCCCCTCTCTCCCCAGCGTAGGGTAGCCAACCGGATCTTTTTCTCTGGTTAACCTCCCTGCCTTTCCCCTTTCCTCTCTCTCTCTCTCTCGAAGATCGTGCCCTTGGAATTTTTTTCTAAAAGAGTACAACGAACAATACTCACGAAGTTTTCGTGACGTGAGCTCGAAACGTGCTCATCTCCCGGAGCATCTTTAAAAAGGGTAAATCTGCAAGTTCGGCACGACTGACATAAAAGTGGCCCTTGAATTATATGGTAGTAACTAAAGAAATATAGAAGTTAATAGATAGACATTCAAACGAACAAAATAAGAGAGAGAGAAGAAGAGAGAAAAACAAAAACAAAAAACGGAGGAAGAACCAGGCAAACAATTGAAGGAACAAGCAAACAACAAACGAACGAAGAGAAAGCAATTACGCCCCTGTCGTCTTCTACACCAAAGATGTCTCGCTACACTGAACGCAGCAAAGCACTTTGTTTCTGCGAAATCAGCCTGTCTCGGCTCTCGTATAAACATACCGTATCATTGCGCGTTCTACTAGGGACAAAGGACGGTGCTTTCCTTCGTGTACCCCAATAAGGCAAGCGGATATATAGACGGAGGTGCAATGAAAGCTTTCGGCCCTGACATAGCGCGCTGAAGAAAAAGCAAACGCCCCTTTTATCCGACGCACACGCATGCCGCTTTTCCGTAGCAAAAAAGGCACATTCTGGGCGGCTGTATACGCCTTCTACGTCCCCCCTCCTTTCATTTCTCTACCGCCGTATCTGCCTTCATGTTCAGTAACGACGCGACCGTTCCCTCTTAATAGCGGCCATTAATAAATATTTGCTCGGCAAACACCACGGCGCGGTACTCGCTTTCTGCGCCGCACGCCGATCCATCACAGTGGAATCTAGCGCTTGGACGTAGGCCGCCAAAACAACGCGGAGCCTTGCGTGGACGTCTGTCCGCATTGCAGTCGTCTGTGATTAGGAGGTCTCCACTTCTTTCTTTCTTTTTTTCTCTCTTCATCACATCTACGCTTCTTTCTTTCATTATCACATCTACTCTGCTTTCTTTCTTTCTTTCTTTCTTTCTTTCTTTCTTTCTTTCTTTCTTTCTTTGTTCATGGCATCTATTCTTCTTTCTTTATAACCAGAAACGTTATGCGAATTAGGATAGCGATCTGGGGCCCCTCCTTCCCTGAAATATTTTTTTTCGCTCCAGGATACCAGGATACCTGCGCATATTTTTTTTTTTTTTTCGTGTAAAATTAAATTATGGGGTTTTACGTGCCAAAACCACTTTCTGATTATGAGGCTCGCCGTAGTGGAGGACTCCGGAAATTTCGACCACCCGGGGTTCTTTAACGTGCACCTAAAGCTAAGCACACGGGTGTTCTCGCATTTTGCCCCCATCGAAATGCGGCCGCCGTGGCCGGGATTCGATCCCGCGACCTCGTGCTCGGCAGCCCAACATAGCCACTGAGCAACCACGGCGGGTATTCTTTATCTTTTTTTTTTTTTCGTGTAAGCTCATCGTGTTAGTATGTGACATGTTCTTTTATTCGCTTATTTGACTTAATCCGGACTATAACCTCAGGCTAGGGATTCGGATGCGTCAAGGACTTAATCCGAACTATATAGCCTCAGGCTAGGGATTCAGATGCGTCAAGGCACTGCATTTTGTAAAATGTTTATTGCGAACGGAAATCAGTCAAATCAACTCTGAAGATGACCGTGGCAGTCGAACGCCACGTCGTTTTGGAATACGTTTCTGTCGTCTCCGTTCAACTCTGCGGTAGTAGAAACAGTTTGATGCGATATGGCATATAGTGAATGCCGAGGGCATTGCTCACTCACCGACAGTTCCTCAGAACAAGAGTGCCGGAATTCTCGAAGCATTTCTTGTATACGTCATAGCGGTTTCTAAGAATAGGCACCTTCTCAACAGCTGTAAAGAATAACAGCGCCCGTTCTTATTCCTTCTTTTTTTTTTCCAATAAGTTTTGAAGACTTCGTGCTTAGCGTAACTTTGCTCTCGTTTAAATTTCGCAGCGAGATTTACAGTTAATGGCTTAGAAGAACTTTCTGTGGGCCTAGTTGGTGCATACTTAACAAACCCTTTCAAGGCGCATGAAAGTTCGACCTTCCTTTCGCGCTGCGTCTTTCCTGCGCCTTAAAAAAAAAATTTCTGACTTACGGTTAATGGTCCGCGTAGTTCAACAAAACACCTGGCGTCTTCGTTTACCAGGTTAATCTGGACTTGTAGCTTCATAAAGGTCGCGAAAGCAGTCTTTATACGCGTCTGTAGAAGCTTGTTTCTCTGGTGGCGATGGTGTAGAGGTACAGATCGCTCTCTCAACAACGAAGGCGGCAGGCTAATCGCAAACGCTTCTTGCGAACGCACAAGCCTTTGTTAATTAGACTTTATTTTCGAACTTTAATGGACGCCACTAAGCGTACAGCGTTCTAAGACACAACTAATTTATATTTCGTTGTGCTTGCGATAGCAAGTCGTACTCCGAGGTTCGAAACCACGGAGGAAGCAGTGGTCATACACCGAGTGGACGCTAGGTATAGTCTATAGCATCTTGTATGTCACACGTGCCTCCAAGATGCGTAACCACTCGAAATTTTACTTGCGATCGCAAGGCATAATAGCGATTCCACTCGTTCTGTCTCCTTGCCTGGAGGCAGTCGTGTTTCACACGTCTAACCAAGCAAAAACAGAGAGAGAGAGAAAGAGAGAGAGAGAAAGAGAGAGAGAGAAGGGGAAACAAGGGATGGGTATTGGTAAAAGATGCGAAGGTTCAGGTGCGTCGCAATCTCGGAGGCAACAGCCAGCCGTCATTCGCCGTATACATGCCAGAAGGCGCTAAAATATCTAGCTGTAGCAAACGCAGTTACGCACCCTAAATTCAAAAGTTAAGCGTGCCTTTCATAGCGTTCTCCACACGCGAAGACTGGACCCGCTGTATTATAACGTACGCTAGGGCTTTGCGTACGCTGTAAGTCTATACTATCTCAAGTCCGTTCAGTCTCAGTTTTACGGGAGGGTCCTTTATTTTTTTTAACGCTTCCACGAGTTTAAAACTATGCGAACCGTCGCAAAAACACCGAGTTCTGCGCGCTCAGGAGCGACTAGCGCACACGAAGTCCATTTGGAACGGCGATTCGGTTCGCGGAGCCAGCTGAAAGACATGCACGTGTGCACTCGACCAGGCTGACATATGCAGGCACAAAAAGCGAGTTCAGCCGCACGTAAACAAATCGTCACGGCACGCCTGAGAGAGATGCACCATCTCACGTTTCTCGGCCTCGCGGTAAAGCTTTCCGCTGCAGCAGCTTGGGCGGTGGCTGGGTCTCGACGAAGAGTCCACGTGGCGAACATATTGGCCTCGAGCTCCACCACTGGAATAGCTGGCGCCACCGTCGGCGTGACACGTCGTGGTATTAGGGATCACGTGGACATAGCGTCCGCGTCGGCTGCTTCGGGAGCGCCGAAGCGAGCTGAAAACGAGAGTTTAAATTCCTTCGTACGCTGCGGTCCTCATTTAGTGACGAGATTCTCCCGCTTCGAGTGTCTCCTTTACAACGCTTGAAAGCACCACAATAGGTAGTGGCTGCCTTTGAAGGCGCGCAACATGGTAGGCTACTGCTCGGTGCCGCAGTGCCGGACGTACGCAACGGAGCCCGGTGTCAGCCTTATTCACACGTAGCCGCAGGACAAGAAGCTGCGTGAAGCTTGGCTCGCGAAGCATAAAACCGGCAAACAGCCATCGGCTACTACTCGGGTATGCAGCAAGCACAGACGCGAGGAAGATTTCTGCTACGGCGCCGGGTCTGTGATGTTCGGAAAACGCGCACTGAGAAGCTCGCCCAAGTCCGCTGCCCGACTAATGTCATGACGGTTTGGTCTATGAACTTGTCGATGCTATAGATACTGGCAAGTTCACTGGAGTGGAAAGGGAGCGGTAAGAAACACATTAAAAAAAATAATGGCATATGGTCATGTTTGTGTTATGAATTAATGCACTGGATTACAAAAATGAAGCAGCGGGAAATCGCACGCTGAGAACACCGATAAACATACAGTGCGACGCAACTCGAGAAATAATATTGAAAGGTCCAAGAATTTAGAAGAGGAAAAAGAAAGATTGAATCGTCGCGACGGCACATCAGAGTCCCCGTCGAAGTCTCTACAATGAAATAATTTTTGAACAACTCTGATAGCGCCCACGCAACAATGGTTGCTTGTATACTGTCAAATGCTCATATTCTGCGGCCTAAAGCTCATGGCACGGTGCGAAAACGCGCACGCGGTGAAAGCGAAACAGTGCGCGGACAAGCATGCAGACGCGCAGTCGGTCGCTGCGAATCTGTGCGATCGCTGCATTGAGGCTTCATTCTATTACGCTCCATTCAGTCATACAAACACTATAAGAACATATTTCACATAGTTTGCTCACAGCGTTTACCTACCTTTCACGCAAGAAGCCGGTTCGGGAGACTCCATCGCGGCGACCGTGCGCAGTGGCGTTCACTGTACTTATTCGGTAAAGAGATTGCGTCTGTAAACGATTCTGTGCTTTCAGTTTGCCCATGATTATTATTTAGACAGTAACAAACTTCTCTCGTTTCGAAAGTACTTACAGAAATGTCCGGGAGAGCTCGTGCGTGGTGTTTTCAGTGAGCGCTGACTGCAAAACCTATGAGGAGCGCGCCACGTGATCCCTCATACTACGCCAGCCAGGCGCTTCCGATAGATGGCGACTCCGTAACTCCTCGCCGCCAATATGCATGCTATTCAAGTAGGCACAAGCACTTAACGCTGAGTGGACTGCGCGTGCCAAAAGGCGAGCCTTGACCTTTGGCGACTCCTTTGGAAGCGGATCCTCAGCCGAAAAGGGAGGTTGCCCTATGTCAGCGATGATTATCGTAACAAGTAGGGAAAAAAAAAAAACACTAGAGTTTACCAGACCTCCGGACTGCGTTACGCAGCAGACGTGTGGTACAAGGCGGCTTCTGATACGATGTGGACGTGACTGAAAGATGGCTGTTCTGGTTGCCGGGACCTGTTGAAACCTGATTGAACCTGATGGAAACTTATCGGATGCGGCTGTTTTTACGACGAGTGGTGTGCCGGATCGGACGCCGAAGCGTACCGCATGCCCCTCTGCTTCAAGCCACCTGGGCGTCGATACCTTTTACGAATGGAAAGATTTGCGGATTATTGTCTCACTTTTTTTTTAGCAACGCGCGGGCAACGCTACAGTTTCTGAAGTCAACTGGCTCATTGTCACGTATACGTGGCCTGGGGATGACAACTCTGCAAGGTGTCCCAAGTGCCAGGCACCTGTGTCTACGGCGAATAGTCGTCGCCTTCTGCGGATGTGCCCTGGTACCCAGAATATCGGCAACAGTTGCCCAGGAGGGTCAAAATAAAGCCGAATGTTCCAGCATAACTTTACCCGTTAGGTAACGGACAACAACTGCGTTACCGCATTGCTGCAGTACTTGCGTCACACAGAGCTGCATTCGTTTATTTGATGCCGTTTTGTTCATTTTTCTTTACGGCCGTATGCCTAGCAGCAAATCCCCCGAATTAAAGAAAGAAAAGGTACGGTACGTCTTAATAATGTATATAAGCAATAAGTTGTGCACCCATGAATGTATCAGGAAGCAATGGCTATTTCCTTTCGGCTGAATCACTATATGCTTTATCAGATATATCTTTCTGGTACATTACGTCGTGGTTCAGAGGAAAGTAAATATGCACTGTTTTCTTGTACTCTCATGGGAGCACGGCTTAGCGCTTATATGCAGTATGTGTTGACGTGGTGTGCATGCCTCCGCGCATACGTGCTGCTAATTTTTTCTCTCTCGCGCTTTTTTGTTGTGATCTCTTACTTTCTTCCCGCTGTGTAGGGTAACAAACCGGACGCGATTATTGTGGGCCTCCATACTCTTCCTCTTTCTCTCTCCTTTCTCTTTCCTTTCACTACAATGACGATGCCTAGCAGTCGACGAGTGTTCCAGCTTTGCCGTGCTCGGAGGGGTAATGTGACGTCGCTACACAAGACACGGCTTGTCTCAAGTTCGTTGCCACGTCCCCAGTCGCCAAAACACAGCGGGTGGTCTTGCCCGCGAATGACATCAAGCGCTCGACCGCGCCCTGGGCTTTTTTTAAAGACAGGGTTCGCCTTCAGATTCGGCCCCCGTGGCACTTATTTGCCATGCCCGACGACGGGGAACTTTTGAGTGGCGCCAGCTGGCCGTTGCGGCGTTCTTGTCGAATAATTGAATCGCCCCTGGGCTGCGCGCGCTCGCACGTATACGGTGAATGCAGCGGCGGGCGATGCATACATTCGATAAATCTATTTAGGCCGGAAAAGCGAAACGAGGTTGACGCGGGGAGCGGAGAGAAAGGGGAGGAGGGGGAGGGAAGTGCACAGGCGCGTGAATACAGTGCCACGACGACAGGGGGCGCGCCGTTCTATTGTATTCGCCGCGGGCTCTCTCATTAACGGCAGAGTGGTCGCCGAGTTTGGGAAATGAGGAGCCCGGTGGGGGAGAGGGGAGAGAGCCTTTCATTCATGGATCGGGGCGCGCCGGGCAGGATCGTCCCGTCGCGCCATCAACGCCCGCCGGCTGCGTGCAGCTTTGCCAGATGGCGGTCTCCGCGGCGCCTGGGTGTACTATACTGGCGACCGCCATTCCTGGCGTCCATTGGCGTCACGCCGACGAGTGGAGAAGGTCGCTGAGCCGCGACTCGGGCTCCCACCCCACGCTGGCTCAGCACTGGTGTTCCCTTCTTTCTTTCTTTCTTTCTTTCTTTGGCGCTTCGGGCTCCGTCAGCTGCCGGGAAGCCGGGGTACCACGATCGGTGAAGCCATCGATCATTCATAGCGGCGCGAGGATATTTTCTGCACTAGGCGCTAAATGAGTGGACGCGCAGGCGCATTTGCTTAAAGAAAACAGTGTTCCTTGCATTGAAAGGCCCCCGTTCGTTCTTGTGCCTCGTTCAGAGTGCTTGTGAAAGAAATAAAGAAATTAGTTTCTTATCTGACACAGGTTCTTTCAAAACGTTCCATTGTTTACCTTTTACCCACATTGTTCACTGCATGATGGCCCTGCTAGAACATTCTGTAGCAATACTTTTATCGTTGTTTGCCGCACAGGTGAAGGTAGCAAAAGCGAAGATGATGCAAACAAGGAGACACAAAAGAAATGGGGGGGGGGGGGGCACCGACTCAGTGCACCCGCGCGTCTCCTTTTGTGCTTACTTCAATTTGCTCTACGTATTCGTGAAACCTGCACTACCGCCTGGACCACCATAACAAGTCGATATGCCTCTTACAACGGTGAATGCGTATGTTGGCGTATTCTGCGTTTGACGACCGCGCGACGAAATCTGTGAACGTGGTCCCAGCCAAGGCCTGCAGTGATGATGTGGCGGTGACACATGATGACGACGTTGTGATGGGGCGGTAATAGCCAAGGCCTGGGGATGGAATATGAACAGGGTAGCGGCACATGCAATTTCTAGCGCGTTTCGAGCCACATTTCTAGCGTATGGAAATATTCAAATAAAGTTATACACTAAGCAACATTATTCAAGACAAACAGTTCGTTTCCTTGCTTGTATTCGCTTTCCCTGCTGAATCCTATATTCCGACCGTATTCTAGTAGTATCGACTGCCAGATCAACTTACGTTACCCCTTCACTACCCTTAAAACGGAAGGCTTCTGGCATACTGTCTACTTCCACATTAATTGCTTTGAAGGATATACTGTGGCGTACCACCAGAATGCACTCAGTTGCTTCTACCCCCTTTCCACATGTGGCCACGAATGACTTTCACCTTACATTTTCTTTGCAACTATTAGTTTCAATGGGCATCCTTACTGGCTTCAAAACTTCACTGCGAATTGTCATGAAACTAGTTTTTTTTCCTTCTTTTTTCTGACTTCATTCTGTGCACTTTGATATAGTCCGAGAGCTGGCTTACTTCGCATTTGCAAGTAATGCAGTGTGGTTCCAACAAGAACCACGTGGAGCCGCATGTGCTTTCTTGCCGGGGGCTGCCTGAGATGTCGTGACGCAGACCGTTTAGCGGCCAAGCTTTGTGTGCACTATATACTGTTCACAGCCGTTGCGTAAGGTTTACTAGTTTAGCTATCGAAGGCCGACAGATATCCACCTCGATCGCATACTTTTTTTTTATTTTGCGTGGTTTCGTTTGTACATGTTTCTTTCGTGGAACTACACAGAAGTGTGGTCGCGGCCGCGGTTTATTGGAACCGACCAGTCATGGTGCAAATGGTCCCGGAAGCGGTGGTCTGATGGCAAGTCGCTCAGACCGGTCGCAGTATTGTGTGTTGTTCATGAGCTAGTATACAATCCCAGGTCCTGTGGGAAACGACGTTATGCGACGAAGTGTGCGGGGAGCCTACCAAGTTAACGAAACGACCGTGAGAGCACCAAGACGTAGGCGGCTGTTTCATGACCTACATCACACGCATGTCATGACCTACCATTTGTGTTCGTCATACACTCTTGTCATACTATGCCAATTTTCGTACATACCAAGACGTAGGCGGCTGTTTCATGACCTACATGACGCGCATGTCATGACCTATCATTTATGTTTGTCACACACTCTTGCCATACTATGCCAGTTTTTGTACACACCAAGTTAACGAAACTACCATGAGAGCCCCAAGGCGTAGGCGGCTAGATAGATACTGTCAAAGTGGCAAATGCTCGCCAAGAAATGCTTCGCATTTAAAAGTACGATACGCGCAAACGAACACAAGCACACAAATAGTGTCTCACCTGCGGGTACCAGCACCAAAAGCACAGTCCGGTAACTATAGGACGGTCACCCATTAGGCAGGAGTGAAGGAGTCCATACATATATTTTGATACATACTAAGGACAACACTACCACCAAATTAGCTCGTTAAAAAAGAAGCGCAGTATAAATAAGACAAAAGAGTAATGCCACTTATAAACAGTTTGTAAGATTATATCTTCCAATGAAACAAAGTCAAGGGCACTCATGCACGCCTAGAGCGACTTTCAGTTATTTCAGCATCCAACTATCCATGATTGGCCAATCGTCAATAACATTGCTTGTCGCTGCGCATTGAACATGCAGGCGTTTAACACCTACGAACTTTATTGGCTGTTACATACATTTCTTCATTATAGAGCTCAAAGTGGTGTATTTTTCTTTCACGTCAATCTTTACCATCGACCTCCTCCTTCGATCCACATGGTCTGCATTCTCCATGACAACCTGCCTCAGTGAGTTCCATCGCGAAAGAAAATAACACAGCTGCTCAGAATAAGGAGGGGGAAGAAAAATAAGCGGAATTGAATGTATGCGAAAGTATCTGCGCCATTCAAGGCGTCTCTCACCATTCTATAGTGTACACGGTGCAGGCGGCAGTGGCGCAGCAGTGGAAAAGTACGATTCTATGCCGAGAATCAATCGATTTCCAAAATCCCCACCCTTCTTCATGTTCTTACTTCTTCGTGTTTCTTTTTTCTCCCTTCGAGCGGCTTGTTTGGCCCGCTTTTCACTTTTCGCGTGTTCCTTTGCTCACCCACTCGAACACGTGCCTATCTCCGCCCCTTTTACCCTCTCCCTTTACCGCCCTCCGAGCACTCGCGGCCTTAACACCTCGTCGAGCCCGTATCGATTTTCGGACCGTGGAGTAAACGGCCAAAGACCCTACGATTAACTGCTCCTCCACTCCTGACACTCGCTTCGCCGCATTTTCACTCTGTCCTTTTACTATTTTTTTTATCTTTCTTCATTTCTCTCTCTCTCTCTCTCTCTCTCTCTCTTCGTTTCTTAGTTCAGCCCTGCTCCAAGGTCCTCGCTCCTCTTTAGTTCATCTTTTAGCTCTTTTTTTTTTTTTGCTCGGTTCTGTAGTTCGGCTCATGCAGCGGGCTTTTCCACTGGACGAGCGCAGGCATTCGCTGCGTCATCACGCTTTGGCTCTTATGACGTCACGGTTCGCGGTCGGTCGCCGCGATGGTGCTGCCGCGGGGCCTCTGCTTCGTGTCTGACTCTGCGGCCGTCACTGGAACGTGACGGGGGGACGCGACGGCGGCAAGCAACCTAAATAGAGCGTCCACGACGTCGACCTAGCTCTTCTCTTTGTCTCTACACTCCGCTGCTCCCTCGTCCTCGCGTGCCTTTACAACGCCCCTCCACCCTTTTTTACCCCCTTTCAGACCTCCCCCGCCACTCACTTGCTTCTCAAAGGAACGCAATAAAACGATGAAAGAAAGAAAGAAAGAAAGAAAGAAAGAAAGAAAGAAAGCAAGAAAGAGTAAGAGGCGCGCGTGGTCGGTCAACAGCACTCCATTTGGCACTGAGCGGTGGCGCGGAGCCCAATCAGGGGGTTCCTTGTTTCTCTACGTCACGGCGTGGTGCGTGCGCACGTCATTTCCTGCGCCTCGCTGGGGTTTCGGAGCCTGCGGCCCAAGCCAGTAGCGTGGTACAAGCGCTGAGACACGCGAGCGAATGCGCATCGGCTCTTCCCTCATTCTTACTTTTTTTTTAAATTCTAGTTGCCGCCTTCTCTCCGATCTTTGGACGGACTGGAAAAGTGTTTCGACATTCCTGTCACCGGGCTTTGATCAAATGGCTAGCGCTGCTGCATGCAATGACAGCGCGATTTAAAGAATTTGCGTACTTTTGCGTGGCCTCTTTTGCTCTATGCGGTCGCTATTATACGCTTCAGCGCTAGGCTATACCGAAGAGTTTAAGGGTACTGATGAGGGGGCGGGGGAAGATGAGGGGGGGGGAGGTAGGGGGTTAGGAGAGTGTGTATAAGTTACAGTTAGCAAGAAAAAAGAAAACACAAGAACGCAAGGAGTCGAGGATACGGCGTTCCTTTGTTAAGCAGTCATCCTGTGCTGCGCAGCATTTTAAAAATAACACAGCGAACGAAACGAGAGTGACTGGCAAGAAAAGAAAACATAGAGAGGTGGCTCTTTATGGAGGATGCTCTTGTTGGGGAAGGCGAAGCGATTGTTTTGCTCGGGCCCCAAGGTTGCATTCTCCCCGAAATACCGCGCGCGTCGTTGCCACAGCGTTGCGCTGTCGTTGTGCCTCTGAGGGGCCGGCTAGTAAGGCAACCGGGGCGAACCAGTTTCTGCATATACTTATAACCACCGCGGGGGTAAACATGCTGAAGGTTGGGCGCGCGAGTGTGCTTGTTGTGTGTGTGTGTGTGTTCCTGTCTTTGTTTGCCATGTGCCTTCGCGGTCTTCGCTCCTCCTTGAAAGACGGGACGCGTTGTTTTAAATGGGAGCTGATGGGCGCACGAGTTTAGGCGCGCGAGTCAGCGCACCCCGTCACCGAAAGTGGCGCCACTTTTGTTTTCTTTTGGTTCTTTGGACGTATACACGTTGTCTCGTTCTTTTATACGCGTGGGAACGTGACTCGGCGAAAACTTAACCGCGCGGCGGTCGGAGTGGCTCACGCTTTTGCCTTACTCATAGTACGTTTTCGCGCGTTTGCTTCTTCGTTTCTTTCTGTTTGCTTGTTTACTTGTTCGCTCCGGTCTCCGCGGTTTTGTCTTTTCTTTACCAAGATTGCTCTTTCCGACCGTGAGTCCAAGCGGCTTCCCAACGTGAGTCGGAGGCGGGCGCTTTTGCGCAGCGTTGCGTGAAATTGAAAGTAGTGAGGGTCGTCGCCGCGAAGATTGCGCAACCGACAGTGGAGAAATGATGTGGAGCGGAGGTAAGGTGGTGGTGGGGGAGGAAGGGAGGGAGGAAGCGTAGGAAGCGCGCCGCCTTGTTAACGCTGCGCAAGCGAAAACGGGCGGAGCGAATAGAATTTACCGCAAGACGGATCTTAGGTTCGGAGGCAGTCCGAAAAGGAAATGGCAGACGCAACATTATGGAGTTTTAAGACTAGGGGACTCAAAGTTAGGGTACGCTGTTGGCCAGGCGTATGAAAGAGTTTGAATTTTTGTGAGCGTAAAGGGGAGCTTGGAGACGATATTTCAGACTTCCAATTAGGCCGGAGTTTTCGTAAATATAGTCCACAAGCGCGTTTACGTTGTTGTTTTTTTTTTTTTTTTAGAAAGTATCTTCTCCAAGCGGCTCTACACACCAAAACAATCAAACTCCTCTGTACGTCTCTTGCTTTAGGGAGTTTCAGAAACTTCCTGTTAACAGATATAGAAAGACGCCAGCAAGGATGAGTGACAATATAAGCGTGCGTTGCGCAGCGTCGGTGCATATTCGTTCCAAGCAGCGCGTTAGCTAGAACTGCCTCGTCACTCACTGTCCAATTTAACGAGTAGCCTATGTAGCGCATTTCAGCCGGGGTTAGACTGCTATCGAAGCGCAACACTTTGTGAGTGCGCCGTAGACGGACGAAGCCAAGCGACCAAAGTACGTTGAACGTACGTTGGATATGCGTTCCCGTGGTTGCCATTTTTCAAGGTCTAACGCAAATGGATGATATTCTAGTTGGGATTACGAGAAAGAGGGGTAGCTGGGTCAGGATATGTAATGCCTAGCACACCTAACCAATGGTATATTGCGGTAACGGAAAGAATGCCAAGGGTGTAAGAAATTAGCCCTGTAATTCAGAAACACTGTTCCACGCCAAGGAAAATTAAAGCAACCTGATCTTCATTTCAGGATACGGAGAGTGCATTTGTACAAGAAAACAATGAAATCGGCTATTCAAGTGAAAAATTAATATTATCGTAATTATTTATAGTGGTTGGTTTTATAAAGTATCCACTATACTGAAACTTCGCGCCAGCGTATCAAAAGCGCTGCTATAGGTTATGAACTTAGACCAGGGCTGCGCGTCGATTAAAAATTTGAACCCGACTAATATGTACCTTTTAATCGATTAATTAATCGATTAATTGAATTTGTGGATTTACGTACATAAGTGGAAAAAAAGTATCAAAGCTGATGGTTTTTCAGGATACATACACTTTGCAGAACGAAAGAAAAGAGAAAAAAAATGCGCTATTTGAATCTACACATCTATACTTGTCTTTATTATTGCTTGGACGACGCTCTGTGTAAATGGTGCAAATGGACATTCATTTTCTTTCTTTTTTTTATGAGCATCGGGACAAGTTCAGCCTCACTTCTCTTTCTTTCTTTCTTTCTTTCTTTCTTTCTTTCTTTCTTTCTTGTTGCGGTGCCGTTTTAATGCGTGAAGTCGTCAACTCACTTTGCCAAAAATGTCAAAGGGGTCGCCGTCCATGCTCGTTATGCACCATGCCGCCTCCCTCGTTCAAGCACCAGAAGCCGCTGATTATATTTGCTTTTTCTTATCAAGAAAAAAAAAGAAAATGCCGCACACACCAGTGATAGAGCACGCAAGAAAAATAAGAAAACAAAGTATTTCGACATTCTTTTGCCGCAATTTCAGCGCACATGTGTGGGTGCATGCCGTCGAAACTCACTTCCTTGTTTTACTATATCCAATCGTAAGGTTAATAGAACAATCACCCAGCCCGAATATGAGTTATGTTTCCAGTGCTTCAGTCAAAATGTTGGGGCATCGAGCTAAGCGTGTAACACAAATAATGACACCTTCGGCGTGGAGAGAGTAAAACTATCGCAAGATTATTAAGTTCTGGGGCTCTATACGTGTCGAAAAACACGATATGAACATGAGGCACGCCGTAGCTGCTCCTCCTCCGCTTTCCGCCTCGTGCTTTCACTGTAGCCTCCTCCTCCGCTTTCCTCCTCCGCTTTCCTCCTCGCGCTCTCTCCGCTGTCGCCGCCTTTCACCCACCGCTGCGCTCCGCGTTCGCTCTTTCAACTTGCGCTGCGCTCGTTCGCTCAGCTACGAGGCACTCCGATGGTCAAAGCAGGAACGGGCGCCTAAGAACTGCGGTCTAGAGCTAATCTAGGCTGACAAGGTAAGGCGACTGGAAAAACGAAGAACACCATGCACGGCTATACGACGACACAAGACAACGCGCCGACTTTCATCTGTCTCTTCACCGGCAACAGTGCTTCGGGTTTATTGAAAACAAAAGCTCCTTCAGAAACAGTGCGCTGACTCACTGTTTCGAATATATGGCTACGTGTACTGCGCCCGGCTTTGTCGGAAACAATGAGCTATTGGAAACGTTGCACTGGAAGCGGTGCTTTCAATGAGTCCACAGCAGGAGGCCGGCAGCGGCCTCCTGCCATGAGCTTTATTTGTGTTTCTTCCGTCCGTTGTCGCTAGCTGCGTGTCAGCGTGGTTTATAGGAATTGCCATGGTAGCCGTTTTATAACATCGACAGTAATGTCAAAATGGCGGGCTACCGGTATCGTATGGATTTAGAGGATTTAGATTCTACGATACCAAACAAACCACTCTTACTGCGAGAGCACGCTTGGTGAACCCACAGCACAATAGCACTTGCAGCACTGTAAGCATCTGTTCAGGCTACAGTCGCTTGTCCAAGATAAGTCTACAAACATTGCATGAGAATAAAGTTGTGACGTTTTGTGATGGATAAACGCCAACGTTGCACGAGATTACACGTTGCCATGGGATGAAAGTAAATAAAGTTCTCCGTGTCGCCGCTAGTTGTAATACATTCAAGTCGACGCTTTACCAAAGCACGGCCGTGGCTAAAGCCTGGCTCCACGTAGATTGCAACTTTTCTGTTGTATCTGACATTTTCATTGCGATAGAAGTGATATGAAAACTACCGGCGAACTTTCGCCGTCGCAGCGATATCCTGTGTTTCGAAAAAGTTGGTTTCAGCAAGAGACGATACGAACACCGAGTCACAATCACGGCACAGTTCCACCAGGTCGATAACGTATACAAAGCACGGAGCATTGTATACACGGCACGTTTTCAGAGTATTGTCCGAGTCCTCACTCACTATCATATAACCACATATACCCACGGAAAGGAACAGTTACACTAATCGTTACATATATAAAATGATGTTCAATATATACAGTGTACACAATGGTTATGTACAATGATGATGTGACAGAGACAGTTTACAGCGATATCCTGTGTACAGCTGGATATATATATATATATATATATATAGGTATTTTCTTCCTGACTAAACTATATCGGAAGATGTTTTTGAATTACAGCGCGCAAACAAGAGCAGTGACGCATTTCATTCATTGCGCGTGCCTTTTATTTTTGACCTTGTCAGTTTACTAGAAAGTGCAAAGCAACGTTAGTGCTTTCTCTCTCAACCTGCAATTTCTGACATTTCACTGGCGCTGCTTTTTACGGGCAGCGCAGTGGCGCCTGTGCGATGCAATATACAGGCGTTCCACGGCGTGTTAAATCTTTCAAAGGTGCCAAGATTTTTGGTGCACTCACGTATGTAGCATCCGCGTATAGTCGCGCCCACGTATATTCAGAACACCGTCCGAGGAGTTGAAACAACGACGACGACAGCAGCACTAAATCTCGCTATCGCTGTCAGTGCGTCCCCGTTAGGGCGTAACTGGCATTTTTGCCTCCTTTCCCCCTAAAAAAAAAAGCCGAGGACACCTAAGCACTCCTTACGAGTTGTTAATGCGAAAACATTAATGTCCAATTGAACGCCGCTGGGTTTTCCTTCGAGTTATGGCCTCGCTGGCAAGCGAACGCATTGAGACGCTTGTCGCGTTTTTATTTGGCTTTACCGAGGCGCAGTTAAAACGCAGGCGACAGCTTGCGCGGACAAGGAACGCGCGGATAACGCGGGCTTCCGAGATCGAGGGTGACGTGGCGTCGCGGCGATGCCCTCTCCCCTCAAGAAACACCTGGCGCGCTATCGTGACAGCAGGTGTTCCCTCTCGCCCATTCTGCTCCGTCGAGGCGAGCTCGCGCCGTAGCGCCGCAGCCAATGGGAACTCCGTCGAGGCGAGCTGGTGCCGTGGTGTCGCAGCCAATAGGAATTTATGTGCCCTTTCGATGCTACAAACGCGGGACGCCGACCTGTTTGCTCAATGAGCCATTCGACGCTTTTGCATCAAAATCTTGAATGATTTCTCCTACAAATTGTTGCTGTGCTGGCCTATTGTAGCTTTGCGGTACAAATTGGATGGATGACATTTTGTTGTCCCTTGCATCTTCTTCAACTTTGCTGGATTCCACTGCTTTGCCAGTGGAGATAAATAGCACTAGAAGAAACATTTGAAACAAAGACAGATTACAGATTACAACAAACAGATTATAGCCAAATGTTGTCCTGCTCGCTCTGTAGTTCTGTTGGTTATGTTTTACTTTGTGAAAATTTCTTGTTCACTGACCTCTCGCGTTCAAAAGCTTTCTGTTTGTCTTTTGCTCAATTTTAACACTACATTACTGCATGTTAGCGCATTTCTTACACTGTATTTTTTGTATATATATTCACATATGTATTCTAATTAATGTATAACCTATGAGTGTACTCTCCCCCCTTACACAATGCCTCTAGGGGCCTGTAAGGTGTATTTAAATAAATAAATAAATAAATAAATAAATAAATAAATAAATAAACTCTTCTGCATCCGAAGTGGTTTCTTCTTCCTTTGTTGTATCGAATCTCGTTTTCTGCGCGAAAAATTTGGCTTGCGTTTTCGTGTATTAAATCTGCATGGACACGTGACGTTTTTCTTTTCTTTTTTTCCTTCCTCTTTTGGAATTTTTTTTAACGCAAGGCAGATGAGTAATGCTATTGATAATGTACTGTCGTGCTGAACGTGTGCTTTGCTGAAGTGTGAAAGGTCACGCAAAATGTACTTAGCTGCTGAACTGTATCCTGGGGACAGGAAGCCTTGTCAATCTCTCTAGAGCTTTTACTTCCTGGCCCTCCGCTTTGTGAAGTGGAAATAAATTGATTGGCTGGTTTATTTATTTATTTATTTATTTATTTATTTATTTATACCACGTAGGAATCATCACAGTCAAATATTTTAAGCAGGTTAGGCCGCATTAAGGCATGCCTGCGCTAAGAGATGTTAGTCGATCGTCAGTGACTAATAATGCATGTGTACGAGTTCACACGCATGCCTGTCGTCTACACACGTCGCCTGTCTTCAATGGGCGGCTAAGCAAAAATGTGTCCTTCGAGGCTTTGTCTATTGAAATTTATCTGAAGAGAAACAGAGAGAGCGAGACAACAAGGTTGGCCAGGAAAGTTAGGCAGATAGTTGGAGGGTACGGTATACCTGGCACGGAGGAAGAGATCGAGGCTGCTCAACACCTAGGTGAAAGCGGGCAAGGACGCGTATGCTAGCTTACGCACGCAATGTTACAGTAGGTACAGAAAGGTTATGGTAAACTCTAAACCTAAGCTGAAGAAGTGCCTGTGTATCTTTATTGCAGGTTACTCCAGGAAGGGCTGCCGTATAACTTCTAATTTAATGTGTCCCTTTAGTAAACACTACTGTGCTAAGAGTGTTAAACGTACACAAGCAGAAAGTGTGTTGACGTCTAACATCAACCCAGATGTGTTGACATCTGGGTTGATGTTGGGCGATGTCATGCTTGTAGCCAGGACCTTAGTGAGCCCGATTCGTGTTCATTTCGAACCGAGCACACCGCAGTACGCAACAACGCTTTCATGTTTCGCGGCAGCCTCACTCATAAGCTTTTGCATATCGGAGACATTGAACTAAACGTTCCGATCAAGACGTGCCTTTACGTTTTTGTCCATAAATAGAAATAATCGCGGTATCCACGCTATCTGAGGTACGCGCAGACGGTACGTCTAATAACACTGTGGTCTGTTTGGTCCCACGACGTACATTGTTGCGTTCTTCGCTTAGTCGATGGCATCCAAAGCTAATGAAGCCTGACGGGCCGTCCCTCCCTGTTGACTCGGACAAACACGAGAATGATTGCTTTGCCAAGGACGACACCCAGCTTCCCCGTTCCGTGGTGCGGAAAAGACGTTTTCTAGACGTCTCACGCAGTGCGTGTACACCGCGCCATCGGCGCGACGAATTGAGCGACCCAGCCGCACAACCATACCTCCTGACTCGGCCAATATCACAGTGACGATTTGTACACAACTTTGGAGATGCTATAGCAGCAAAAAACGGGGATTGTTTAGCCGTAGACAATAGCGCAGTGGAAACGATGACCGTCACGCACGTCAGTTTCTGCGCACCCGAACAAAGCGCTGTTGCCCGATGCTCCGAAGTTTGTCGCGTAATTGTCGCTCCTGCGGGTCACAAGGCTGAGCAAAGCAAAACGTGCTTTCTCTTCGTCCGCCTCGCTACACGAGCGTAATGGGGAAATTGCGGCAAGACATGACATGTTGCATGGATGCGAAATACACTTGAAGTACAAGACGATGAACTTACATGATGTATGTTCAATATAGGATTACACTTAAAAGTGGATCTAACAAAACCAGATTTTACGAAGTTCACGGTCTAACTTCCATTCTTCGGCAGGTACCCGTAGGGTCCACTGTTATCATCAACCCGAATTAGCGAAACTAACTTACCGAACTCGATTTAACGAAGTTTTTCCTGAAATGAGTAAAAAGAAAGCGGTGATTTCTTTCTAATTTGGACAGAGACGGGTTTTTTCTTCGAGCGTGCACTCTAAAGCTATCACCTTAAAACATCTAGGGACCCTATAATCACGGCCCTAGCATTATTTTGGCGAGGATGCATGCCGCGCCATGGATGAATGAGGGCCACTCTTTGAAATTCAATGCGATGGATGTGGTTGATAATTGTGGAGGCTGTTCAACGCGGCGTCACTTTAATTCCGGCTGTAGAGTTCTACTTTAGTCTTTAGATTTGTCCTGTTGCAGTGTTCTACTTTGGTCTTTCGATTTGTCCTGTTGCTCTCCTTTTCTCTTTCCTTTTTCCTCCCCTCCTTCCTATCTTCCATTTCTGTGTTGCTGCCACCTCCTTTCAGAAGAGTAGGCAGGCGTTTTGCCCCTTCCGGTGGCAGTTGCCAGCCTGCTCCTCGCTTTCCCTTTCCTGATACCTGTGTATATGTGTTCAAAACAAATAATAATAATAATGCCGCGCCCATGCACGGAACAGCGGACTCAACACCGCCTCCGTAGGGGCGGCGGTGGTTGCTTTCGTTATTTTATGGTTTATGCGACAGATGACTGGATTAGCGGCAAATACAATGCTGCGGTAGCTTTTGTGTGTCGCTACGTAACAATTTTAGTTTTCGAACAACCGAAAAAATATCTATCTCGATTTTACAAACATCCCGATTTAACGAAATAATTCGAGCTTGATCATCATTCCGTTAAATCGAGTTTCAACGCAATCTCTGTATTTGTGTACGCTGCACACCAAGGAGATAACTCCAAACATTTAACCCTTTGATTAGGGAACAACGTTAGCGAAACGCTGTGACGACACCTAAACCAAGAGGCAGCGTTGTCCGCCACATTTGTAGTGTGGAGGAGAGAGAGAGGGATGGAGGAGCTTTATCATCTAAACACGGGGCCTCCGAGATTGCACCGTTACGCTCGCGCAATCTCGGAGGCAATGCTTAACGACACTTTCCTAGTCGTCGCTGTCTGAGTCGATCTAGGTGCGTGGTATCGGATCTGAGTGCACTTTTCTGGACGCATTGACGTGATTTATGTGTAGGCTTTTCCGAATACGTGTTCAACATTCCAAAAATAGTTTCTGGTTTGCCATACTGCACTCGATTAGCCACCGGCACATCATGCTGGCGGGAATTTATGCCTTAAACAACTTGTTATATGCGTAACTGTCATGTATAAAGGGGCCTTCTTCAAGCAGAGTGATATCGCTGTTGTTTTCTGGCATCCTTCCTTTAACTGAAAGGGGATACAATATCTTCCTAATTTAAAAGTGCCTGATGCGCTTTTGCGGAGTCAAATATTGAGGCTCGATGTCACCCTGAAGTCACGTGAATTGAGTTAGCTGTTATAATGCCGCATTCTCTCGTGAAACGTATACGCCGACAGCTGTGACGTCACATTTTTGCGCGACTGTTCGCCTGTCGGTCATGTGTTTGTTGTCGCGTTCACCCTGGCTGAGCGCTCACCGAACTTCACGGAAGATATCGCAGCTGAAGGCGACGAAGGGACTACTTCGGTTTATATGAAGGAGACGGGCTTGCACAAGCGGCTGTGACAGTGATGTCACGTACCGCGCAAGAGTGACAGACTGTAACCAACGGTGTGTGTGCCGTGTTATGTGCTCTCTATCTCTTCTCCCCATCTTTCATCCTCCCCATCCCGCTCCCATGTGTAGGGTAGCAAACCGGTTAGGCTAAACTGGTTAACCTCCCTGCCTTCCTTCTCCACTTTTTCCTTCCTGCCTTCACGAATACTGCGGCTGGGCCCCAATATCAACGCGCGTGCTTCCTGCTCATTCCGTTCATATGAGAACAAAACGGGACCAGGTTTAGACGGCACCGGGAGCTTCGGAAAGCGCGGTACTAAGTACTATAATATTTATAATGCTTCGTATACACGGTGTCCCAACTATCATCCACCAAGATTTTTAAAAAAAATATTCAAGTGCCACGTAGCTGGACAGTACCGAAGTAATGCGCCAAGGCAATGCACTAATAGCAATAACATCACAGGTGACAGCAACTTGGAAAACCGTGTACACTCATACTCATTGGCAACACCTGCCGCTACCCACAGTGCCCACCAGTGGCGTAGCCAGAAATTTTTATTTTTTCGGGGGGGTGTTATACGCCGTCGGTAAAAAAAAAAAGGAACAGAAACGGAGCCTGCGCCCAAGGAATATCTTAGTCATTTTTCTGCATTAATAAAACCGAACGGTTAGTCGTTTCGTTCGCGGTAATATCTACATAAAAAAAAAAACGAGTGCACATAGGACTCCGAGGACTTGATTCGTAAGGAATATTTATTTTCTCACCAAAAAGAAAAACACGCATACGAAAAAGAGCGCAAATACATCAAAACATTCCCGAATAATTATTGAAGCACAAAAATGAGGGCCACTGTATGAAATTCAACGCGGAACTGTCGGGCGAGGAAGAAGAGCGGTGTTAAGATATGGTCGCGGCAATACATGAAACTTCTGCGAATTCCTGTACAAGCTCCACATTACGCACGATCGTCCGTTCACCTCTGCATCCTAATGCACAAAAAGTAGGAAAGGAGTCTCTCTGCCGGTGGAGCCCTGGACTTGGGCCGCCACCCATCAAGCTCCTAATCCCCTATCCTCCTTTCCCCAATTCAATAAAGTTATTCTCTCTCTCTCTCTCTGCTCGCGTTCAGGCTATATACATTCAGCCGAAGCCGCCAGCGATCGACGGAAAGATGCGAAAGGACAGTTTCCGGACTGACAACAATATCCCGGTGAATGTGCAAGCGGACACAAAATTTCGGGGGGGGGGGGGGGGAGCGTTACTTTATCCGCAGCAACAGTTGCGCGTGGTTAAACAAACACTAAGCAGTTTCGTACCTGCTACATCTTTCAGAACAGTTATTGTTTCTCCAGGTTACTACGCAGTCTTTCTTAAATATTTCTCTACTGGACGTGATATGCCAAAGTAAATGATGCATGGGGACGGAATGTCGTGTTTCGAGTGCCCCCTTTAGTGCTATTTACCTGTCGTGGCAAATCACTTCTGCGAAATCCCGCAATGTGGAAGATTCATCAAAGGAAAATTTGTGTACTGCCCCATTTTATCACGAAGCTATAGAGAACTTGTAGAAACCATTCAATAATATTGCCAAACAACGCCGGAAAAAAAAAAAAAACATCACAGTATCGCTATAAGGGTCAAGCAATGAATGCGAAAGCAACATGTTAGAATAATAAGAGTGCAACGCGACAGCATTCAAAGATTCCCGACGGCTGCTCACGCTTCCCGGCAACTCCACCTTATGTAACCGTAATGTTTACCGTCAAATGCTGGCGGGGAACGCTATGCAGGAAGGCGAGCTTTCTGGTAGGAACGTGGCCTCTTGCTTGGGCCGCGGATGCGCGGAGGCGAGCGCCACCTGGAGGTGGTGCAAGGAACCGGGCGCGCCACGCTATGAATGATAGAAACGCTGGAAAAGAGGTTTGTGTTTGAGTTTCTGCGTAAGAGAATTGTTTTCCCGTGTATTCAAATTACAGCCCGACGCTATCATGTCTGTAGGTTTTGTGTAAGTTGTACTTTACTACTTTTCTGACGTATTTTACTTTGAGAAATTCAATTACTTCAGTAAATTTTTTGCGCTACACGGAGGGCCTGCGTGGTTCAGAATTATATTTCGCGAATGCACGGCCGACGCAGGACGCCGATGCCGGATTTACCGCGACACGAGGTCCTTAACGCTGTAGCGTTATTACATACAGTGTGAGGTTCGTAGCTGCTGTGGCAGTATGAATTGAAGTAAACGTAAGCTAAGTAAGAACGAGCTGTCGTACCAGGGGCCCTCTGTTTGAATCCTGCCATCGGACAATTTCATTTACGTGTATTAAATAAAGCCACAATCTTTCTGAGCGACTTCACCGCCAGTCTTCCGCGTCGGGTATGTTTCCTACCTCTTTCCTGGGCCGATACCGGAGTTAGTGCATCCCCAAGCCAATAAAATTGCATCATATTCAGGTTTGAGCTCTGTTATTGATTCGCACTTTTAATATTTAAGTCTAAGAACGTTTAAGATAAAAGGCATGCACTGTCTGTGTTTTGTTTCTAGACATTTGTTTGTGGGTTGCCATTTTCAGAATTTTGAAGAATAATTTTGTCAAGAATGCAAGACCTGATATGACCAACATCAGTGTTAGGATGGTGTACCAATTAATATAAACCGCGCAAACCGCATGGCGTGGCATATAGCATACATATACCACAATAAAAAGCATACATATACCTAAACATACACGGAACCTCATGGCGACGCCAACGGCAAAAAAATCGCTTGGAGTGTCCATATTAATTGCGCTACCGCAATAAAAAGCAGATCCAGCACACATGCTGGAATCTATGTGAAGCGAAGTTTCAGTAAAGCGGTAATTTTAATGCTTTACCGCGATGCGTAGAATTTTTTTTTTTACTTGCTTCCTACCCAACGTGTAACCTCTAACAATGCGCTTATCCATCACAAATCGCAAGTTTATTCACATGCAATTTTTTGACTATTTATTTATCTGCTACACATCTCACAAGGCGTATGCCGAAATGTAACCTCCAAATCAGGCGGATGCTCAGTGCTGCCACGAGGTCGAAAATCGACGTATCACGGCTGTCGAGAGCAAGAAAGGACATCACGGGTGTAGGCATAGCAAAGTACCGCACGTATCAAGAAACATTAAACATTAAATGACAACATTAAAACATGTTGTGTCACTGTCCCAGATACCCATTCTGAAGTATTAGCTAAGAACAGACACACACCCACTAGCACATACCGAATGGCTAGATAAATAAAAAGAAGGTAGATCAAGGAATCCGGTAAATATGATCCACTACTTCATTATCAGGTTGGTGTACTTAACAGAGATACCTATGAGCCGAAATTATTCGTTCATGTTTGATGTTGGACTTTTTTTTTGTTACGTAGAAAAGAGGTGCGCTTACTTAAATTGCAATACTTTGTCGGTCAGCATACAAGGTAAGCCCGTTCGCTGCTGCATTCAATGGGCGAACATATAACCTTCGATATATAGTTTTTTTTCTTTACCTGCACCAAACTTTACAAAAACTTACCCGTGGCAGATCGCAAAATTCTAACCCTTGAACTAAATTTACTCGATGGGCAAATTTGCTCGATTTACACAAGCACGGAGTCACGGTTCACGATTGCTGCTTTGCTGCTTTCGGCGTTATGACTGGAATCAGCACATATTGTGTGTTCAGTCTGCCCTCCATCTCATCTTTCCCTCTTCCCCGTCCCCCAGAGTAGGGCAGCCAATTAGACGCATTTCTGGTTAACATCCCTACCTTCTCTCTTTATTTCCACCTCCTCCTATCGTCTGTGCGTTGCATTATATTTGTTCTTTTCGACCGCCATTTTCGTGACTTTTCCGGGTGCATAGTCTTTGCAATGGGATCCACTTTATCCTTGGCAAATCATTCCAAGGTGGTTACTTCGTCGGAATCGGGGGTACGTTAGCGGTTTCGTATCCCAGTCTGTTTAGTATCTGCTAAGCACGAAGTTGCGGGATCGAATCCGGGCCACGGCGGCCGCATTTCGATGGGGGCGAAATGCGAAAACACCCGTGTACATAGATTTAGGTGAACGTTAAAGAAACCGAGGTGGTCCAAATTTCCGTCGTGCCTACTACAGCGTGCCTATTAATCAGATCGTGGTATTGGCACGTGAAACCCCATAATTTAATTTTTTAGTCTGTTCAGTATTGGTCAACCCTGATGAGATGATTGAAGTCTTTGTATACGCGCCTGATTGTGGATGTCTGTTCTGTCTTCCAGTGAGTAAAAGAACCCAGTTGCTTCAATTTTGTGGTTGGATGCGAACTTGGGAATTCCCAGGGCAAGTATAGCATTTCAAAACATGTCTATCTTTTTGCGTTGCGTGTTGGTTGTCTTAGCCTATGATAGGCAGAACTGGTAAAGATCAGGGCTTCTGTAACCTTACGTAGCTCGTGTTCTTTCATTCCTCTCTTTTGTCTAGGTATTCTACGCATCATTGTAAGGATCTGTTCAAGTTGTACGGTCAACTTCTGCATCCATGTCGTTGCTTTACCATTGTGCTGCAGGAAGAAACCGAGGATTCTTATGGTATTCTTGCGGGGTAAGGCCGTGTCTTTCATTCGAAGTTTTGCTAAGTTTTTATATTTTTCGGCTCGCTTGCTAACGTCATCGCTAACGGCAATATACTCTGATTTCTGAGGGGAGCATTCCAGCCCTAGTGTTTCGGCGTATTCACGTATAGTATCTAGTCCACTTTAAATAATGTGTTCTTGCCATCCTGGTGATCCCCGACTGCACCAAATAGTTGTGTCAGCGGCGTACAGATTATGTTTTAGGTCAGGTATTTCTTCCAGTGATGTGGTAGCTTCATTATCGCAATGTTAAATGAAGTCAGTGAGAGAATAGAACCTTGAGGGTGTTCCACGCGTGATTGTATGGCTAGATGACACATATTCATCAAGTTTCACCTTAAGCGTCTTTTCACTTACGAAGTTTTTTTGCATAGACGTATACACTCGGACCCTGTTTAGTTGCCTTGAGGATCTCTAGAATGGCGTGATGTGTGACGCTATCAAAAGCTCGTTGCATATCGACTCCTACGATTGTCCTTAGCTGAGCTGTACTCGGTAATTCGAACACCTGGTTTTTGATCCTTAGCATAATGTCCTGAGTAATAACACGTTTTCTAAAGCCTGTCATTCTCTCGGGTGAAAGTTGACGGCCTTCCAGATGCCACTCAAGACGTTCTAAAACCATCTTCTCCGATAATTTTCCTACACAGGAGGTTGATGACACGGGCCTGAAATTGGATATTCTGTCAGATGGTTTTTCTTGCTTAGGAATTGGTATTACTACTGAAATTACTAATTTCTCCCCTGATTTGTTTATATACTCCAGCGGAGCCTCTGGATAATCATCTGGTAAGTTTCTCAACATTGCGTGCGTGATTCCATCTGCTCCGGAGTTAGTGTTCCTCTTGAAGCTTTGCATGGCGGCATGTAATTCGCGAAGGGGAAAAATATGGTTGTGGCTTAGCTAAGGTTCAGCCCAGGATGCGAAGCATACTAGAGTAGAAGTACTCCCAGATACATCCGCAACTTCATCCTTTACCTCGGACTCTGTGGAGGAACGCTACTGTTTAGCCGCGTACTGTGCACGTCGCTTGGCAAGCCGAACTTCTCGTTCTTCGGCCGTTTCCGTGGCTCTTTGTGACTTGTGCTTTGCGGTCTGACGAGCGGCCCTTTTCTTTCCCGCCATCGCGCTATACAACTGGCCTCGACGAGAGCGCGCCGCTCTTTTATACCGCTGTTATGACGCCAGTGCCCTAGCGGGAGGAACGGGAGTTAGGCCGCAGCACCGGCTGTGCGACCGCAGGCGAGCGCAAGAGTTGAGCCCGGCTTGCAGCTGTTGTGACGTCAGTTCCCTAGCGGGAGGAGCGGGAGTTAGGCCGCAGTACCGTCTGTGCGACCGCAGGCGAGCGCACGAGCTGAGACCCGGCTATGTAGCTATGCGGCCGCAAGCGAGCGCACGAGTTGAGCCTCCGCTTTTGCAGCTGTTATGACGTCATTTGGTAGCTACGCGGCCGCGCGCGGCGCAGCAGGGAAGAGCGTGGTTGTGCGGCTAGTATGCTTCGCATAAAAGGCGGGTTGATGCCTTCGGCAATGTCGTTACCGTACTCGACGTAATCTGGTAAGCAAGGAGGTTTTACGAAAAATTCTGGAGTGGCAACTCCTGCAGATTCTTACCAGCAGGGGTGAAGCCAGCGCTTACTTCATCGTTAAAAGCATGCTGAACTAGACGGAGAATAGTGGCAGTGCAGCTGCTCTTGCTCTGTGATAATAAATTATGGAGTGATTGAAAAATAAAAGCTTGTTGTTTCGGGCTAGAATGTTGCCATTGGCTTAGTCGTCATATCGCGATCTCCCATAACAAGTTGTCAAGACGTTCAATATTGATCCTAAAACGAGTGACACAGACAGACACATAAAAATCATCTGCATGGCAAAATTGGCAGTTTCAAAACCACTGAAAGCGAAAAGAAAACGCTTCCTCTACTCCGCCACATCCTAACGTTGATTCCCTTAGTAAGATAGTGGCTGCCGGCTTCAATTTCAGGGCACCATCTCCACTCCAGAATTATTTTTTTAAACCTCCTTGCTGGTAAGGGACGATCGTCGCTTTTGATAGGAAGAAAGGTGCCCGAGAATTCTGCTGCTAGCTCCTCTGCTTTTTTTATTTTCCAACATTTTGCAGTTTAGTTACCGCGTGTAGCGGTTTTGCCTGGCCTATAAGCGTCCTCAAGATTTGCCAAACCTTCGGGGTATGAAGCTGTCCGTTAACGTGATCATAGATTTGAAGCCAGATCTCGTTGGCTAATTCATATAGGCACAATTTTGCGCTTCTATTGTGATTATTTAAATTGTCTTGCCCCTTAACGTTTTGTTTAATTCCTTCTTTTTGTATTTATTGATTAACCTGTGGCGCTTGTCTCAGAGATTTAAGAGATGGGAGTCAACGTACGGGTGATATCAATCTCTTCCTATTTCCTTGGTGTTCTTTTATACACAGAATTGATACCCTCTACCCAAGTATTTACGTCGTCCCCTAGGTCTCTCTGTAGTAGTTGAGCTCGCATCTCACCCCGTTTAGTAATCTTTGTTTTACGAAAATTTATGTCCACGGTTCCTACTTTTTTCACTATCAGCTCCTGCCGTGTCGCGCTGGACCGCCAAGTCATTCGTAACAAGTTACAGTCATGTCTGGTGCGTTAACGTAAGTTGTCTCCTTCCTACATTTCTTTTTATTACTAGGTTGCTGAAATAGCTGATATCACGGTACGGTTGTTATGCCGTTCGATTCATGCACCATGATTATATCAGGTGGTCTATATTTCTGTCCGACTCGCTGCAGCAGGAGCGCCTTTTTCTTTCTAAAACCTCTGCAGTTCCATACCAGATTATTATTTTACTTTCAGTCGGATAGCTTCTTTTAGTTCCGATACTAGCTGCTGTTCATCTTGGTATCATGTTTCCTGGGGATATTATCGTTTTCCGAGTCCGGAATGACTACCTTGTTTCATTTCGAGTTTCATCTTTCGAGTAACGCGAGAGATTTTGACTGCGCTTTCTCGTCATGTTGTGAATTGTCTCGATGCGGTTAATCGTTCTTTCTGTTTGTTCTTGTCTTTCTGTGATTAGTGCATTATGCTCGGCCAGTTTTTCTGTGACAGCATCGCTTTCCTGCATTTCTGCTTGCAGGTTCAAAATGTTCAACAATGATTTTATCTAGTCTTGTAGGGACCTCTGCCATTTTCGTCGCACTGTTATGCTGTTATGCTGTTATTCCTTTTAATGCTCGCTGGTATATGTCTAATTGTGTTCCTCTGAGATTGTCATGTCTGAGCTGCTTTGAAATCCTGACTGTAGGAAGGGTGGGGATTAACGGTGTGGTGTGAGGGCGAAGACTTGGCAGCTGTTGAAAGGTGCGAACCACTCAAGTACGTATGTTGCGCTTCTCGGGAACATCTGTTCTCTTCCAGTGTTCCTGGAGTGGTCCTGTTCGCCTTTTCTTCGTTTCCTTTTGATTTCTGCTGTAGTCGTAGCATCTCTCCGCCATCCTCTTACTGTGCTCCTGTTCTGGTCGTTGTCTCTGCTGTGGCTGGCGCTCCGGCCACGTTGCTTTTTTGGGCTGCTAAGTCTTTCCAAACGGTTCCTTGTTTTGGAGCTCAGGCTAATTGATTCTACCGCGGCTCCTACTGCGGCTGTGATGCTTGTTCCTTGGTTTCTCCGGTTGCTTGGCGGGCTCATGCTGTTCCTGCTCTTTTATAGCGTCTAAGTAGCGTCGCTTGCGGCTTCTTGAAGCTCCTCTTCTTGCTTCGTCAGCTTCTTGGCGTACTGGACAATCGCGGTAATTTTCTGCATGCTCTCCACCTAAATTTGGGCAGCGTATATAGCTCGCAGTCATGAAGAAGTGTTTTTACTGGATCCGGGAGGTAACTTAGTTCTACATTTTATGCAGGCCACAAATTTGTTCTTGTGGGGACAGACGTCCTGTGGTACAAAAGATGACGAGTTTCCGGTGCAGGAAACTGAAATTACCGGATGTTCTCGGGAGCTCGAAGCGAGCGCGTTCGGAGGCATCGAGAGCTGGTGGCGCCCCGCGACCAACCCAAGTAGAGTGCTTTGATGTCCTCCTCGCCCGCCGCTTCGTACAGGGTGGAGACAACCGCGGCGAATACTGCGGCGTTGGGCACGCGAATGGCGGATACACACGACCGCCGACAACGCGTCTATTACGGCGTCCGTCAAAGGCGTTTGCTACGGCGTCCGCCACTCGCGTGCCCAACGCCGTAGTAGACGCCGCGGTTGTCTCCACTCTGTACGGAGCGGTGCGCTAGGAGGAGATCGAGGCACCCTAAAGCGAAATAGCTCGAGCATTGGCTGCGGTGGATCTGCTGCCGAGCAGGAGGTCGCGGATTCGACTCGAGCGCCACGGCGGCCGCGTTTCGGTGGAGGCGGCCTGTAGAAACGCTCGTCTACGTGTGTGTATATATATATATATATATATATATATATATATATATATATATATATATATATATATATATATATATATATATATATACATACGTTAAAGAGCGTCAAGTGGTCGAAATTAATAGGGAGCTCTCCTCTATACGGCATCCCTCATAAACCAACGTGCAGTCCAGCGGTTCCCAATTATTTTTTGTACGTGTCGTCGGCATACGGTACTAACGCCGCCCGTGCTGTAATTTGCAAGATTAAACCACGCCTCAGCTTCTCGCTAGCCGCAAAAAATATCATTCTTCCTGTGTCATCGCTCCTGTTGCTATAGCTCCGCAGTACACCGCATGCCGGCCGCGTGAGGTCGCGCTTTTACCTTTATTTTATACTCCTCCGCGGCACAAAAGTGCTCCATTTTTCGTTTCCTCGTGTAACAACAGAACGTAGTGATTACGGACGAGGCAGCCGGTGATTTAGTCTCGCCTAGTTCAAAAGAGTCGAGAGATAGAGAGAGAGACGACGAAGACAACGTGGCTGTTATGCCTCCACCTTACACAAGCTGGCTCCGTGTTTCGTTGTGACGAGGATACATTGTACTCGCGCTACGTAGATGTACGCACGGTCGGCCGAAAGTGGGCCCTTCGAATGCGGCGCGAGTGGCACTCGTGTCGGCATGGAACGGCTGCAGACCTGGTGGCCTGTGTACTCCACCTTACCAATTCCGTGCAGTGAAGCGGAAGCCAAAAGCAGCGTCAACCAACCAGAAAAGAAAATCGGGAAGGGGGCTTCCTCCGATTTTTTCGTCTGTATCCGATCGCTTTCTGCGCCGCGCCGACAGTAGAGGAGCGTCCAATGGGAGAGCCGTCCCCGTTCCTTCTCCGGAATTATGGCCTCCAAGATTCGGGGGAGCCCAATCTCGGAGGCTATATGTTGGAACGCGCAGTCGGCTCTCGGCTCTCGTTACTGATCAGTTCAAACGAGCCGCATACAGCATTCGCAGCACTGCACCGAATAAGTAGGACGAAGAATAGGCAGAGGCGGTCAGCTGTGCAACGGCTCTGAGTCGGTGAGCGATGTCGCGCAGGGCTTCCTTTCCTGGTCGTTTCTATTTTGATGCCCCGAGGACCCGCTCTGGCTGTGTGCGCATGTGCGAGCCTGAGACTGGTGCGTGCGTGCGTGCGTGCGTGCGTGTGTGTGTGTGTGTGTGTGTGTGTGTGTGTGTGTGTGTGTGTGTGTGTGTGTGTGTGTGTGTGTGTGTGTGTGTGTGTGTGTGTGTGTGTGTGTGTGTGTGTGTGTGTGTGTGTGTGTGTGTGTGTGTGTGTGTGCAACGCACCTGCTTATTGGAGCTGCCATCTCTCTCGAAAGTACGCCGTTGGGTCCCTCATTAGGCTGTGCGAAAGCGTCCGCCGCCGGCTTTTGATTTGTGGGAACGCCGCGCATTGTTCTCTGTGAATCGCGCGCGCTCTCATTCGAGTGGTGCAGTTGAAGCCCGACGAAGATTCAGGACGTGTGCGGGGTGTGGTGTATGCCGAGCATCAGTCCAGAAGGAAACAAAAAGAAAGGAAATCAAACGAGAGAGACAAAGGGACGCTATATGTGCTGTCATGCCCGGTCCTATGTTCGAGACATCGCCTATATAGAGGGCTGTATACGGTACTGTCCCCTGATATGACACTAATCGTCATTTGTGCGTGAGCACGTTTGCGTGGAGCGTTGGTGGTTTGCGCTCTGACTTGCTGTTTGTGGAGACCGTTACAAATGACCTTCCATCTGTACTTGAGCCATGAATGTCAGCGCACGTGTGTGTTAGCTTGAAAACGAGGCTTCCCCGTCTCTCCGCCCTCTTGTGAAGCACGGGATTACTGTGCAGCTTTATTGACCAGTAATGTGAGATGAATACTTAATGTCTTGGGGTGTTCGTACCGCACAGTGGGTGCCGGGATGGGTTTTGTGCTTGCGCATGCCGTTTAATAGGTGCATTTACGGCTGTACAGTTGACAAGCTATATAGGTTGTGCTTGACTGCGCTTGACGTATGTGATGTTTATTGGACTGCGAGTTTAGGGTACAGTTTGGGGTAGACCCTTGGTGCGTCCGTGTAGGAGCTAAGCTGTGGTAGGATTGGTCAGTATTCGTCTTGTTTCGGCAGAGGAAACTCGCGTGTCTAGAGGACTAGCGCTTTGCCGGCGAGTTTATTACTGATTACTTCTTTCATAACATCACATTTACTCTGGATTTCAAATTCAAGCCCTCGCTAGATGGTTTCGATTCCAAATCAAGAGGCAACGCCTTTTCGAACCCGTAGATGCACAGATATAGTTTACGTAGATGTTAGTGATAGGGTGTTGATGTGTGCTGACGGCGTTTGTTGGCAACCATTGACAAAATCTAAGAAAAATGTTGCCTATCAGGTTGGGGGAGAATATCCTTATCGACGATCATCATATCTTGCTTGTGAACCAGCGCACTGACACGGACACAGTGAAGACACAAGAAAAGACGACACTCGCTGTCGTCTTCACTGTCAGTGCGCTGCTTCACCAGCAAGGTATGATGATTACTCACCAACTAGCCCAACTTTCCACTTTACTTATCGATGAATTTGATCCCGGAATGTACTTGTGTACGCGTGCTTGCGCATGGTCTTCCTTCGTCACAATTGTGCTTCACCTCTTCCCGTCTCAAGCGCCAGAGCAGCAGGCTGGTTCACACGAGATCTGCAGGCCGACTTCTCTGGCTTCCCTCTAAACAATGTCTATCTCTCTCTGTATATAAACACTATAGTGGTCTGTGGCTCGAGTCCCACAACAGGTGAATGCATGCCGCGCGGTGACGAGACCCCCAAGCTCTGTGACGTCAACTTCAAGTGCACTTCTCTGAACGCTAAACCGCATGAGAAGGAAGGCCCTCTGTCTCTCTCTCTCTCTCTTTCTCTCTCTCTCGCAATCGCATGGCGGTGCACGTGCGTTCACAGGGCGCGAATCGCGCGCGGTTCGCGGGTCAGTAACGGCGCGCGTATTTCCTCTTTCCTTTTTCCGCGTGCCTCCGAGAGCCGCGCGCGCTTATTACCGTTCTTCCCAATCGAACAATTCGCTTCCATTTGCACTGTTCGCTCGGCCGGTGCGATAACGCCCGCCGGTCGTCGCGGCGCGTGCAGCTATCTGCATAAGCTATACACACGCGTATCGCGGCCATCTCACTTCGCGGCGCGCGCGCGCTCCTATACTTACGTGCCTATACTCTACGCAGCCAGCGACGTGAGCGCGGCCGCATATTACTGTATGCACTCAGAACGCCGTGCAAACGTAAACTTGGAAACGCGCGAGCCGTTGCACATACCATTCGCAAATACGTTCGATCGGAGATTTGCGCCGTTGACTGACCGAGTCGAGTCTGCCTTATCTCCTAACTCCGGGCAGCGCAGCGTCGGACCAACTGTAAGTCGGTATAATCAACCTATAAGAATGTGGTCAAATGCATCGTTGTCCAACTGAAAAAGAAAATTTGAGTGTAGATATGGGCCAGCCAATTACGTTTGCTGATTCTACTTTTAATGTGGGCGCGAATCTCGACAACTATACGTTTTGTGTCGCGCGGAAGCACAGAGCCCAGATGCAGTGCGGTTTTGTGGGTGGAGCTTGCTCTGAATTCTTAGGTTATCGCCGAATGCAGAAAGGAAAAGCAGAAGAACGGATTCTCTCTTGTCATTATTTTATTCGTGATCACCGCAAATGTCATAATAAGGGACATTACATGTGGGGTGGGCGTTCGATAAAAGCTAAATCATCGCAAGCTGCGAGGCCCCCGTGTCTTGCAGAAAGGAGTCAAGTGGTGTACCGCTATGCCACGTGCCTGAGCAGCTCCTCACGAACAATTTGATCGGTGATATGATTGTTGAGAATCGGCAAGGAGGGATATTAGCGGAAGCAAAGTCGGTCGTAGTTGACTCTAATCACCTGAAGTCAGCGCCGTTGACCACCCTTTTCGTTACGTGTTCTTCTCGGCGCCTAGAAGCCGCGATAATATGCACCAACCAGTCCGAATTTCAGTTCAACTAATCGCCCTCCGCCAGAAGCCGACTGAGTGGAAGAGAGAGAGGGGGAGAAGGAAAGACAGGGAGACTGAGTGGAAGCTTCCCGGAAGGATCAGCAGCTCGCAGTGGGCGAGCCCTTCTTTTTTCTTCGCGACTCTCTGAGGTATAGCTCTCGTTGCTTATTGGCTGACACGAGCTCTGGCATTTCCGAAATGCGCGGAGTTAGCTATAGTAGGAGCATCCGATATGCGCCGCGCTGGCACAGGCTAGACCGGAAATGAGGTGGAGAACCGCATTGCTGTCTTGTATCGCCGATCCGCCACAAGGCCCAGAAAGAAATTAACCGCGCACCACCGCCAGAGAGTATTTAGGCGTCAGCTATATCGTAGCACGATCTGTGACTTCGACGCTGTATAGGAAGTGAACGAAGCGTGCGGTTATGAGCAGGCGCACACACGTTATCGCCGTGCAGTGTTGATCCCCTGGAGCCCCCTTCGAGGTCATAACTGCGCCTGCGGCCATGCGTTGATATACCGCGCCAGAGTTCGATCACATTCCATTCTTTTTACGCAGCTTCATTCAGGAACGCCAATTAAACGCGGCCACGAAAAAAGAAAAGCGTCGTGGAAATGCTGTCGTCTACGATGCTCCTGCAGGCACTTCGTGCAGTCTCCCTTCGCCTTATTAGGCGAACTGGTTTACCGCTCCGCAGCCCAGCAGGGGTCCTGTCCTGTATGCAGCCTAGTTGTTAGTATAAGAGATGGAAATCTGTAATGTTTTCTTGATTTCAAGATGTAAATATTGCCTGCGAACGATGCCTCTCAAGTAAACGTATTCGGAACGATATTCGGCTTCTTTATTCTCTGTGGGGCGCGGAATGCGAAAACACTCGTGTGCTTAGATATTTGTACAAGTTAAAGAAACTCGGTGAGAGAGAGAGAGAGTAAAGGGCTCTGTAATTCATCCTGGAGAGCTTTCGCCTGACGCCATGCCTATCATGCTGCTCGAGATGGGTATGATGAAAATGAAACGATATGCACACTGTACGTGACAAATATGCACAAACACACCACTACCCTAACAAAAAATCGTTGAAAGGTGATTGAAATGTTGTTGTTCAACGTCAGGAAATGGCATTAAAAGAACATTGGGGAATTGTTGAAAAATAATTGAGGAAGTTGTTGACAAGTGTTGATAACTGGCCCGCGACATTTTGTCGAAACATCATTGGGGCCTTTCAATTTGAAAGATCATTGGTGTATTGTTGAAACTATGATGTATTTCAATGTTGAAAGCCCGTTCAAGGATTGTTGAAGATGGGTTGGGTCTCAACATTCAAAGCCCATTGCGGTATTATTGAAATGTGTTGTTTGTCAATATTGAAAGCCCATTGAAGCATTGTTGCAGATCTGTTGAGTTTCAAAATTGAAAGCCCTTTGAAATATTGTTGCAGCTGTGTTGAACATCAACACTCAAATTATGTTGAAAGCCGTTTATGCCACAGTGTGTATTTAAGTGTTTAAAACTCCACTTTTCTTAAAATACTACTGAGCTATGTTGTGTTGCATATAATTATCTTTGATGTCGCGTTAATATGTTTGCTGTGAGAGCTTAGGGGTAAAATTTAAACACAGGTGCTTTTGTATTGCAGGCCTCGGTCGCCGTGGGCTCAAAAAGCATACTCCTAGATTGCTTGTAATAAACCATATTGTAAAGCTGCTAGCAGTACTGTTACTTTTTCAATTGTCGCAGTGAATGGTCCTTCACAATATGAAGAGTGCTGAACCGGTGCAGACAAAGACCATTTTTCTAGGTGAAGTGTTTATTTGTAACCAAACATCTGTGTAAATGTACAACCATTTGTAGTTTGAGAACATCAGAAACTTCTTAAAAACTATTGCAAAGTAGAATCCTCCTGCAGATTGGCACCTTAACGCCATTGCCATACTGACAGATGTAGTCTGTGTGGCCCTCAAGTAAAACACATTTCCCAAAAGAAATAAATCTTTAAAAAAATAAATACATAAATAAATAAATGTGTAAGCAGACTGACATGAGTGTAATTAAGAACACCCAAAAAAAGGTACTTGCTTTCTCTATTAGGTAGCCAGTGGCACTATAACCATGTCACGAGTCGCTTGAGCCCACAGCACTCATTGAGATACTGATATGCAGGGTGGTTATATTCAAAGGGCCCCTGAAACGGTTCGGCCAAACTGCTGTTGAGTGAACATTTTATCAACAATATGGCAACAACGTTTCAATAGTCATTCTTATAAGGGTATACACGCAACACACAAACTAAAGTACCTTATTGCGACAAGTGTAAAAGTGCTTTCGTCCCGCGAGACGCAGAGGTAGCGTTAGTCCATGGGCCAAGTACGTCTCGTAGCTGAAGGCATGACCGTGTTTGATGAACCTCGGGTAGCGAAAGACCACTGCGTGTTCCAGAGAAGGGAGGACAGTAAACCTATTATGCGCTGTTGATCCTTCCTTGGCACGTCCATGCAGTTCAGTCGTCGATACAGAGACAGCGGAGGAGCCCCCTCTCCTGTTTCTCTTTTCTGATTGGTTGACGCAACACGTAGCTTTAGCTTCACTGCACGAGATGGACCGTATAGACTTCTGACAAATCTTTAGCTTATTTTGTTTCGGCTGCTCGCTGTTGTGGCATTCCGCTGCTTGGGTTCGAATGGTCACGACCACGCTTCTTCACTCGTATAGGCGCGGTACATTAGACGCCCACAGATTTCACGAGGCGCGAGGCTGGCAGCCGGCGAGTCGTCTGTACAGGCTACGTTTAAGTGAACCTGACGCAAGCGGGCAGCGTCAGAAGCCGGTACTACGCGACTCGACGGCATTCACATGAACTCGTACATGACGGAACAAAACGGTCAGTCGGGCTAATTGGTTGAAGTGCATAATGGACCAATGCTGAAGATCACACACGCACAAATAAAAAAAGGAAAAGCAGGCAGGACAGGCGCACATGGCGGGCCGATGTTGCCGCAACTTTGTTGCGAGAGCTTGCGCCCAGGTGATAGATAACAAAGCACATCCAGCTGATCACTGTTGGTTGCAAACAACCGACCTGAGCTGCGCACTCAAAGTGGTTCTGGTTGGACCGGCTGCCTCAGCCCGACTCGACGCTCGCTCATCCCGATCGGCTAGCGTTTGCACGAGCGCGGCAGGCAACTCTCGAACCGACAAGCCGAGTCGACCCGCTTTTGTCGGTCTCGCGTAAACGCCCCGATAGACGCCTCTGCCACGCGCGCGCCCACACATATCCAGCACAGAAAACCGCAGGCAGCCTCTCCGTCCCGGCTGCGGTCGTGACGTCAGCGGGTCGCTTCCTCGAACGCACGCCGTGCGCGTCTGTGTCGGCGGCCCCAATTTGCGACGATATTTACCCGCTTGAACGTCTGTCCTGATCCAATTCAAGGGGCCGTGCTGCCTGCTGCCAAGCTCTCGCACGCCGCCACCGCCGCCGCTCTTCTTCGTCCCACTCTTCCTCTGTGTTCTCACCACGTTCCTTCTCTCCCTCTCTCTCTCTACTGGAGCGTCTCTTGATGGTGCCTCCGCCGTGCGTTAACAAACACGTGCACAGTGCCAAGACAGCAGGCATAGAGGGAACGGCGCATAGGGGGGGAGGGGGGAGGTTACGAGGGTTATAGAGTGCATCACGTGGCCGGGTGTCAGCGGTGTATACGCTCCGGATGTCGCCTGACGCGGACCGGTAGGTATAGGTACAGCGGACGCACGCGAGCCCCGACCGCGCACGTGCACGAAAGGACACGCTCGACAGAGGTATATGGTCTCTCCCGTGATGGCAAAAAAAAAAAAAAAAAGAAAAAAAGAAAACACGAGCAAAGAAAGGATGCAGCGGAGACAATGTTCCGCTGGTCAAAGTGTGTAGTAGCTCGACGTGACCGTGATGAACGATGTCTCGCCGACTGCAGTGTCCGCGTGAGCTTGCCCGCCCCAATGTGAGCATCGCGCGGATGTTCGCGTGTGTCCCGAGCGTACCGGACCGTATAGCCTGACGCGCAGACGGATCTCTCCGAGACAGTTCACATGTGAATGAGTTCCTCTGTCGGTCGGTTTGTAGTGGGCACCGTCCAAACCTGTATACTGGCCGGAAATGACCAAGAAAAAAAAAAAGTAAGAAAAGCGATAATGCAACCGGTGAGAAATCAATCGAATCAAATAATTTTTTTTTTATATATACAGACATGCAAACAGAGCCGTTCGCGAGAAGAAGAAAAAGAAAAGTGGGGAGAGGGTCTACCTGGACAGCTTAAATACGCTGGCACTGTGGATACGTAGAACAAAGAAAGAGAGAGAAAACTAAGAAATTGCCTGTACAGCATATAGGGCGGTTGTTTCATAGCGATGTTGAAGACGTAATTATGGCAAATAATCATAGACCCGCTTTGATTGCTTAGTGGCTATGGTGACGGGCTGCTAAGCACGAGGTTGCGGGATCGAATCCCCCCACGGCGGCCGCATTTGCGAAAACACCCGTGTGCTTAGATTTAGGTGCACGTTAACGAACCCCAGGTGGTCCATATTTCCGGAGACCCCTCTACGGCGTGCCTCACAATCAGGTCGTGGTTGCGGCACGTAAAACCCCATAATTGATTTTTTTTAATAATCGTAAAAGAATTGATGAGCACTAATAAATGGAAACATTCAATGTGGTTACAGATTAGCAAGACAACGCAAGAAATGCAAGAATCCAGTATAGATTCATTGTTTGCTGATATGTAATGTGCAGTTCTCGAAGAGTACACGTGAGTGTGTCAAAATTATTACGCCGCTAAATACGGAATCCGTCTGGACCAATACTAAATAACGCGGTTATTGCCCCGTGCGCAATGAATGCAACGGAAGCCAGGCGCCGGAGGAGGAGGGGGGGGGGGGGGGGACGAGCACGCCGTGAATACATCGGAAATACGGTTCACGTGCTTCCTGTACTAGCACCGCGTCGCACACGCCGAGCTTGAGGTGCCTGGCTTTCGGGCGAGCTGGATCTTCAGCCGTGGCTCCACTTTCTACGCGCGATGCTCTCGCTTTAAAGAGTCGGTGATCGTGGTCACGTGTAAACAAGCTGACGCCCTGCAGCCACAGTTATAACCGTATATGCAATGAACGCGAATGGGAAGGTGGAGTGAAAAAGAGATTTGAACTCGCATTGAAAACGCGCATGGTGGGACGTATATTTGGGGTCGTGCCGACGATATGCTACAGTGAAGTCTCGTGACGCATACGTTTTCCATATATGGGCCCCATCGTTTCTGTTAACGGCAACAAAAGCGGCGGAGACGAGAAGTTTAAGCAAGTATGTAGTCTACATACGTGAGAGAGAAAAGCGGAGGTACCACAAAAAACGAACAAATAAACAAAAAACGCTCTGTCGGTGCTCGAGGTGCAAGTTTATTCGGTAAAGAAAGGGTACTAGGTTACACCGGAGCGTAGATCGAGTTCGTGACAATAGTAAACTTGCTCAGTAGAGCGAGACGTGTTATTCCGCGGGAAACCAAGAATACAACTCGCCGTGCGCGCTGCACAGTGCGAACGGGGCAACTGGAGCAGGCACTTGTGCCCACGGGCCAGTCTGTTCGACTTACCTTTTGTTTTTAGTTGTGTTACTTGCATGCGCTTCGGAAGGCTCACATTTAAGCAGATCGCGGAGCGAGTGTTGTCAGAAACACGTCGGGTCTGCCCGCGTATTGCTCCAACAGAAGAAAACCCACCGTCGTTGCTCACTGGCTATGGTGTTGGGCTGCTGAGCATGGAGGTCGCGGGATCGAATCCCGGCCACGGCGGCCGCATTTTCGATGGGGGGCGAAATCGGAAAACACCCGTGTACTTTGATTTAGGTGCACGTTAGAGAACCCCAGGTGGTCGAAATTTCTGCAGTCCTCGACTACGGCGTGCCTCACTATCAGAAAGTGGTTTTGGCACTTAAGACCCTATAATTCAATTCGAACAGAAAAAAGTGACCTTATTCGAAGATCTAAATGATAATAACATGCCCGGAAGCGCCTTCGAGGACCGTATGGACACCTTGCCAAACATGTAGGGCTGTGGGACATCCTATGCTATGCCGAAAGACTTGGTGAGCCAAGTGGTGTGCGGCGCGTCATTTGCTTTAGGCGGCTCTATGCGCTGGAGAGTATAGGGCCGCTTAAATGACGGGCCGCGTATGCACGAGCCACATGTGAATAAGCTGCCCACGGAAGTAGGCTATACTTGCAGTCTGAACTGCTTAGGCGTTGAAGTGTTGACCGATAGCTTCCTGGTTGTATGCGTTATTTTCTGATTTTGAATAATAGTGTACTGCTTTATAATTTCTCTGGGCACTTATCAAAAAAAAAAAAGAAAAGAAAGAGAACTAAATACGAGGCACGGGACACCAGAACATGTCGCTCAGACGAAGTTAATGGCTAGAACCGTTTCGACGAATAAGCTTTGCTTGACCGCGTCACAAGCCAAGCAACAAAACTGCGTGTATACCGCTGTATACCTCTGGATGACCTCGCAAAAGAGGCGTGTATGTTCGTTGTCGTGGTCACCGTTGTTCTTTCTTTATTCCTAACTTGCAGCGGCACAGCCGAGCCGTTGTTCCACGCAGATCCAGCAGCGAAAGTCAACGGCACCAGCTGACGGCAAGCCTGCATGCAGCCTTGGCAGCTCGCACCCGCACTGCCGCATAACCAACGCACACACGCCTGCGCGCAATGTCGACGTCCTTAAAGGCGTGTTGTTTGTTGCACCGCCGACGCCCATGCACACACGTATGTGGCAGGAAACGTGCGTTTACAGACAGTGCCGTGCCCGAGCACGCTCGAAAAACACAAAAAGGAAAAGAAAAGAGGGGGGGGGGGGGGGGAGCGCTACCTCCGGCGGCAGATTAGAGACGCCTGGAGTTTCGTATGAGCCTACGTACCCGCCCTGCGCGGCCGGACGGCAGATCAACGTCCGCGCGCTGCGCCCTACACCGCCGTCGGTGCCGGGTTCATTCGCTCTCGCCTTCGCGTGTGGCGTAATCTGGGACCTCGCACGTACGTACGTATAATACGGAGGGTCCAGCGCTGCGCATTCACGTTCCCGAGGTTAGCGCTTGGCACCGGCCTACGTATACGTATATGCGGCGAGAAAAGCGCCGACCTGCACTATAAGTGCCGCGCCGTCATGAAGGAGACAGCCGCCTGCTCTCTCCTCCTTGGGGCCGGGGCGCCCGTAAAGTTCGACCCGTGGGAAACAATGGGCGCGGGGGTCTCGCCTCACCCCCCCCCCCCCCCCCGCTCTGGCCGAGGTAATAACAATGCATGACCCGGTATACAACCGATCGAGCGGGCGCCCGGGATCTTGTTGCGGCCGGCCCACGCACTGATGGACGCCGGCGAGCCACCGTGGACATGGAGGCTCTGAGCCGCTGCCGTTGCTGCTGCTGTTATTGCTGCTCCGCCTGCATGCAGTCGGGGCGCTGTATACGGGGAGGTTAGCCAGAGCCACCTGCTGGGAAGAACTCCAACCGAACATTGTAATCAGCCCTGTTAGACATTCGGAGCGAATTGGAGCTGTCAGCTAGGTGGTCCGCCGAAATGAGGGTGCGATACGTGGGCCCTTAGCCGGGGACGTGGGTGGATCGCTTCCTCGTTTCGTCCACCATCTTTTTTTTTGTGTGTTCTTTCTTGTTTGTTGGTTTCTTTGTTCCCACGGCCTAATCGACCGGATCAATCTGTCCGAAGCAATCAAGGTGCAGTGGCAGGCGAGGTGGGCGTGTACACCGCATGGTGCATGCTAGTTAGGCTTAAGGGGAACGCACGTGTCTTGAGATCCAGCAGCTCAAGGAACGTAAAATAGAAATTAATGAGATTGGAGGGAACACAACAGGCGATACAGCCGGCTGCTTTGCTACCTACGCTTCTTTTTTTTAATAAGAAAAGTAGCCTATAGTTTTATTTGTGCACCAGCGCACGGTTATGCGACAGAACTGGACCGCAAGTAAGAAAAAAAGTTGATGAAACACCGGGGTCTATTTATTGAGGCGTAAGCGTCAAATTACCCATTGAGCGAAACAGCCGGCGTCTGTAGTCTGGAGCAGCGAAACGGCACTTAAATTCCTATTGGCTGCGACGCCACGTCACGAACGCGTGTCGATGGAGCAGCGCGGGCGAAAGGGCACACCACCTGCTGCCGCGATAGCGCGCTAGGTGTTTCGTGAGTGGAGAGGGCATCGCGCGACGCCACGTAACCCTCGCTCTCGCTCTCGGAAGCCGGCGCGCGGTCCATATCTCTCTCTCTCTCTCTCTCATCCCCATCGGGCTTAGCTGCCGCGCGCGCCTGCCGGCCTTGGTGGCCTCTGCTGCTGCTTCTTCGATCTCTCGGCCCGCAGGACGTCGGTGGCTTGCGGTGTTGGCACCGCAGGCTGCTGCCTCTTGCGGGCTCAGGCAGCACGTGCCGCTATGGTACATTACTAGCAGCGCAAAACTCGAAGGACCGCTCCGCGGCGTTCAAGTGTGCGTAAATGCTTCCCCATTCATAAACAACTGCGTCTTGTTTTCTGTTTTCTTTTCGTTCAGCCACGAAAAGGAAATAATTTAATACTTAAGACATAGGTAGTTTATATTGCAAGAAACATTGTTATATATATATATATATATATATATACCGACTATGGCAATGAGATGGGGTTATTTCTTCTATTCCATTTTATTTTTCTTAAAGATAGATTTTCTTTTGCCTTCTCCCCAAATACTACACACCGACCTGCCCTCCCATGCCCGCGAGATCCTTTTTGCTCAAAACATGTATAGCATGAAAAAAGAAAAGAGAAATCCACGGCTGTTTTTTTTTTTTTTTTTGTAAGATTGAGGGCACGCGATGAGATCATAGATACACAACGTAAATACGAAACACGAGTATAACTGATGATATCCCAGCAGCTTTCGAACTCGGGATGTCGTTCGGTCGAGCATCTCGCGCACTCTACGACCTCTGAGCACCGGAGCACTTCGGTTGTGCTCGCTCATTCCAATAGCGAAACTCCGCGCGCGCAAACGAAACAACGTTGGAGCCGTGCGCAATCACGTTTACGATTGAGAAGCTCTGGCGTGGTTAAAGGACTACCCCTCTTCGCGTGCTTTAAAGCTCGCCGTTCCTCAAATGTTAACGGGAGCGGTTCATAACTGCGAGAGTCAGTATATATAAGACGGTCATTACGGTTTAAGCGTGCATCGTCATTTCTGCGGTTATATTGCGAGCACCCAGAGCACACTTCTTCCGGGTTAATAGCGGCGATGTTTCGCTAACGGGTGGGCGTCTCAGCGGCGGACCGGGCTGTTTGCGCAGGAGTCTCGTAAAAGACACCCCTCGTGGTAGATTAAGGACAGCGCGCTTGCGTTTAGTCATGAAGAGCAGCGCTTGCTCCATCTATGCAGACGCACTTCACGATGTCCTCAACACGCGCTCAGCTGTGTGTACGCTTGCAGTCAGACGGGTGTATGCACGTTGTCGTTTCAAAATTTCGTCCCCGTAATACGGGGTCTGCTTCCTGCTGTCGACATCGCGCCCGTCCTTATCGTCGTTGTATTGCAGGTACCTAAATTACGCGTGGTTGCCGCAAAACTATAGGGTTGGTAATGTCGTTTAACGACTAATCGATTAATCAGTTAAAAGAGTCCCACAAAACGATTAATGTCTATCGATGTCCACCTTTCATTTAAGCGGCTTAATCGAATAGGCTTGTTCGATTAATCGTTTTAGAGAGCTTGACAGCAGTGGCGCGAAAATTTTGAAATCGTATTAGAATGGCGATGCCCGAACAGTGACTGTGCGGCTGCAGGGTAGAGCGACTGTCGCCTTTTGTTCCGACTCCCGATTGATGCCGAGCCGAGCGCTTGAAACTTCTAAATATTGCAATTTCTTGCATATTTTAGTTGGAAGTCACCCTTCACTTTTGCAATGTTTATTATTTCTTGTTCACGTGCATTATACAGGGATTCACTAGTTCAATGTATCTTGTTTATTCTGCTCTAAGTGCCAATTTATAACATATATTGTTTATCTTTTCAAGGTGCCCAACTAGTGGCAACTCTATCTAATCTTTAGCAAACTAGATTATTCTTTATCACATTTCATACACGTATTTCTAACTTGGTTGCACCTCTCAAACACTAACATACAAGAGTAGATAACTGTGTTTCAGCCTTTTTTGAAGTGCACCGCCAACATTTTGACAATTCAATTAATCGATGAAAAACCCTGCATCGGAAGCGATTAATCGATTAAAGCCTAAAATGATCAATGATTAATCAATAATCGAATAAAAAAATTAATCAACCACCCCAACGCAAAACCTTGCAGCGCGACGGTATAGGCTGTAGCGTTTCTTCTTAGCGATGAATTTTTCAGTGGCTACAACGTAACCGTGGTATCATCGGCAATGAACGTGTCGATCAAGCTGATCGTTCAGCTAGTGTAGAAGACAATTGCCTATACCAGTCGCGCTGTCTAGGACAGATGCCGCAAGGATGCTCCGCCTACTTGCAAGCCAATACACAACATCAGAGTGGAATGAACCACATTTTATGCACGCCCGTTTATGCACCCTGGATCCAACCTTAAGGCTCGGAATTCCACCAAGACTTCCCCAAAGAGACGCGACCATTTTGTGTAGGCTATGGTTGCGTGTCCCGTTTACCAATGCCTACGCGTTCCGCATAGGGATGGCCGACACCGCAGCAAGTGGTGATTGCGGCGACGCGGAAACAGTTCGGCAGGTTATTTGCCAGTGGCCGCAGTACGATGTGCAGAGACAATCGCTTTCCGTCGTGCTGGACCAATTGGACGACCAACCTCTGTCGAAAGAAGGAATTTTGAAGCATCGACGCGACTTAGCATCACATCAGAAGGCCCTGTTACGTTTCGCCTACAACGCGCGGTAATGCCGGCGCGGATGCAACGGACGCCGGGGCTTTGTTCAAAGCGGCGGACATTTTGGCCCGTTCAACGCCGCCGCAACGCTTCCCCGCCAAGCGTGTCCAGGCGTGTTTCAGTGCCACGTGTCTTCGTGTGTGCGTGTGTGTGTGTGTGCCCTCGCTTGTCAAAGCGCGGCAGCCGGGGAGCGGAGTTCCCCGAATGAGGAGCCTGGAGGTCTCTCGGCTCAACCGTTCGCGCCGTCGTGTGGGCGGGTTGGCGATGCGTCACTGCACTCGGTTCAGCAGGTCTCTCGGCTCGACCGTGCGCGCCGTCGTGGGCTCATGCTCCGCCGTCCCGTGACCTTCATCCCGTGACCTTCATCCCGTGACCTTCCCTTTTGGACCGCGACGCCGAGAGTATAAGAGCAGCTGCCCCCGGACGCCAGGAGAGAGGCTCCGATTTGTACTGTTGAGTTACGTGCTCTCCCGTCTCTCCACTTCGGTCGAACTGACCGGCCGCTCTTTTGCTATGTTAGAATAAACAAGTTGTTCTGTTACCAGTCTTCTCTTGCTTTGCCGGGACCTTCGGATGCTTCCAGTGCCCCAGGCCGCCAGGCCAACGCTACCCTTGGGGCTTGCGACTCATTGGCAATAACGGGCGTCAGCACCGAGACCCCAACAACTCGTGCCAGGGGTGCGATTACAACATCTGGTTGCCAGCGGTGAGATCGCGACAACGGAGGCCAGCAGCGAAGAGATGCGGTTGACTGTATGCTGAGCAGCACAACGACCATCCGGGAGCAGCGCAACGAGCCCTGTGTGATGACTGGTTGCCTGCAGCGGAACGACTGCGCTGAAGTCTTGGCTGCGAGGTTTGGTGAGTGCGGGACTTTCTTCTTCTGAGTTTTGCCAGGCTTTTGTTAGTGTTAGAAACAGAGCTGGTAATTGTGGTTGTCGTTGCTGCCGGGTTAGTTTGCGGCAAGACAATAGTAGGCAGTAGAGAAAGCAGCATTCAGAGCAGCCATGGATTTGAAGTCGTTGCGCAAACCGATATTGCTGGAGCTTGCAAGAGAGTTGGGTCTGGATGTCTCAGACAAACTCAGAAAACCAGAACTGCTAAGGGCTATTCTTGAGTTAGAAGCTGAGGATGACGAGCTGTCGGAATGCCTTGAGACCATTGAGGAGAGGGAGCGTGAACTTAAAGAGCAAAAAGAGAAAGATGAGCGTGAACTTAAAGAACAGAAAGAGAAAGATGAGCGTGAACGAAAAGAACAGAAAGAAAAAGAAGAGCGCGAACACGCTTTGGAAATGAAGCGTCTCGAGGTAGAGATGGAACGCGCTCGTAATGGAAGTCAGGCACACGGTGCAGGAGAACGAGTATTGTTCAAAATGACTGACCTGATGCGGCCGTTTAAGCTTGGAGAGGACATTGGTTTGTTCCTGGTTAACTTTGAGCGAACGTGCGAGAAGCAGGGGTTCTCTCGGGAAACGTGGCCACAGCGCTTGCTCACTTTGCTACCCGGCGAGGCGGCCGACGTAGTCGCTCGCTTGGAGAGAGAGGAGGCAGAGGATTTCGACAAAGTGAAATCGAGTCTGCTAAAAAAGTACCGGCTGTCAGCGGAGGCGTTCCGTCGGAAGTTTCGGGAAAATGAGAAAGGCAGAAGTGAGTCATATACAGAGTTTGCCTACAGGCTTATGTCAAACATGCAGGAGTGGCTCAAAGAAGAGAAAGCGTTTGGTGACCACGAGAAAGTTCTGCAGTGTTTCGGGCTAGAACAGTTTTATAGTCGGTTACCTGAGAACGTGCGGTACTGGGTCTTGGATAGGCCAGACGTTAGTACGGTGGCTAGAGCCGCTGAGTTAGCCGAGGAGTTTGTGACGCGTCGGGCTCGTGGAGCTAAGGACGGTCAAAAGGGTGAATTTGGCTCCAAGTTTGAGAGGCCAAAGTTCACGCCCATAAGAGCAAAGGGGGACACACGTAGTTCGGATGCGAGTGAAAGCAGTCCGACCGAACGTACGGAGACGGCGGCAACCGAAGCCGAACGCAGAAAGCGGTTCGAGATGAGGCAAGCGCGCGTTTGTTATACGTGCCAGAAGCCGGGTCACTTTTCGGCGCAGTGTCCGACCGAACGTAAGGAGACGGCGGCAGCCGAAGCCGAACGCAGAAAGCGGTTCGAGGCGAGGCAAGCGCGCCTGTGTTATACGTGTCAGAAGCCGGGTCACTTTTCGGCGCAGTGTCCAGAAACAAAACCAAAAGTCGTGTTTTTGTCATTATGCAGCACTGACGAGAACATCAAGTTTCTCGAGCCTTACATGCGAGACCTCCTCGTGGACGGGAAAGAGTGCCGAGTGCTTCGCGATACCGCAGCTACGATGGATGTAGTTCATCCCTCTTACGTAGAACCCGATATGTTCACGGGCGAGTGCGCATGGATCAAGCAAGCAGTGGAAGCTCATAGCGTGTGTCTGCCGGTAGCAAAAGTGCTTATTGAAGGACCTTTCGGAGCACTTGAGACGGAGGCCGCAGTGTCATCTATGCTGCCCCCCCAGTACCCGTACCTATTTTCAAACAGGTCCGATCACCTCCTGCGCGAGAAGGGGCTTTTGTTTGGTGAGGCTAGCGTTCAGGCCTTAACCAGATCGAAGGTTCGGGAGCTCGCTGCAAAGGCGGTAGTTGCGGGGCCGACGTTGTTGAACGATGAGAAAGGGTCAGAGGCGCAGCAAGCTGGTATTCAGAGCACGCCCGAACTGAATAAAATTGAGCCTGTAGCGTTAAAGGCAGCAGATACTGGAGAGGAAATTCCCGACACGGGAAAGTTAGAAGAGCTGTCTCCAGATTTGCTCATCGCGCCTACGTCAGACGGACTTAACAGGTTGCTAAAAGTCAGCCGGTCGGCTTTGATAACCGAGCAAAAGAAGGATGGCAGCCTAGAAAACATACGCTGCATTATCAAGGAAGGTATCGCCAAGAAAAATGCTCGCTTTGTGGAAAGAGGTGGGGTCCTGTACCGGAAGTATCTAGACCGCAGGGGAGTGGAGTTCGATCAGCTGATCGTGCCTCAATGCTATCGTCAGGATCTGTTGCGCTTGTCGCATGGGGGTTCGTGGTCCGGACACCTAGGAGTTAAGAAAACTAAGGACCGTCTCTTGCAGGAGTACTATTGGCCAGGGTGTTTTCGGGACGCAGACCACTTTGTGAAGACATGCGACACCTGTCAGCGGGTGGGCAAGCCAGGGGACAAATCGAGGGCGCCGTTGAAGTTGGTACCTATCATTACGGAGCCTTTTAGACGGCTCGTTATTGATACAGTGGGACCTCTGCCGGTAACAGCCACGGGGTACCGACACATTTTGACTGTGATCTGCCCAGCGACAAAGTTCCCTGAAGCAGTGCCGCTTAAAGAACTCAGCTCAGTTGAGATAGTCAATGCACTACTGTCCATATTTGCGCGAGTTGGTTTTCCTGCAGAAATCCAGTCAGATCAGGGTACAGTGTTTACTAGCGCTTTGACGACAGCCTTTCTCGAAAGGTGCGGGGTAAGGCTGTTACACAGCTCAGTGCACCACCCCCAGTCGAATTCCGTTGAGAAGCTCCACTCCGTCATGAAGCGCGTGTTGAGAGCATTGTGTTTTGAACATCAAACTGACTGGGAGCTGTGTCTGCCTGGAGTGATGTTTGCTTTAAGAACCGCGCCGCATGCGGCTACGGGGTTCTCGCCAGCTGAGCTGGTGTACGGTCGCTCGCTGCGATCTCCGCTTCGCATGCTTCGAGAGTCATGGGAAGGCAGGGGCGACGACCCAGTCGTGGTAGAGTACGTGCTTAAGCTCCTCGAACGCTTAAGAAGGGCACAGGAGTTGTCAGGTGAAGCAATGGCAGAGGCCCAGCAGAGGGCCAAGGTTTATTATGATCGGACAGCCAGGGCCCGTCGTTTTGAGGTGGGCGATGAGGTCATGATATTGCGCACATCGCTAAAGAACAAACTCGACGTGCAGTGGGAGGGCCCAGCACGGATTGTTCAAAAACTGTCGGACGTTAACTACGTGGTGAGTCTGCCAGGGAAGCGGAAAGCACAGCAAGTTTACCACTGTAATCTGCTCAAACCCTATAAGCAACGGGAAGCAGTGGTGTGCATGATGGTAAACGTGCCCGAAGAGCTTCCGGTCGAGCTTCCGGGACTAGGCTCAGTGACAAACAGGAAAGACACCGATCAAGTCATTAGTGACTTAATAAGTAAAGCATCGCTGTCGCCTGAGCAGAAAACAGAACTACACCAGCTCTTACAAGAGTTTCAAGGTCTGTTCTCTGAGAGGCCTGGTAGGACTTCTGTCCTTACTCATGACATAGAACTTACCTCCCCAGAGCCAGTACGATCCAAGGCGTACCGGGTGTCACCCCGCCAGAGCGATATTATGGAGGCTGAGGTAAAGAAAATGCTACAGCTCGGTGTTATTGAAGCGGGTGAGAGTGATTATACCTCCCCTTTGATTTTAGTTGAGGTACCGGGCAAGGAACCTCGTCCTTGCGTCGACTACCGCAGGCTTAATTCCATCACTAAGGATCAAATTTATCCGATCCCTAACATCGAGGAGCGCCTTGAGAGGGTGAGTAGCGCTCAGTTTATTTCCACCCTAGATCTTGTCAGGGGTTATTGGCAGGTTCCACTTACAGAAGAGGCTAGTAGGTATGCGGCGTTCATTTCACCAATGGGGACATTCCGTCCTAAAGTTTTGAGTTTTGGTTTGAAAAACGCGCCATACTGCTTTTCAAGCCTCATGGATAAAGTGTTGCGGGGACAGCAAGAATTCGCTTTACCGTATCTAGACGACGTAGCGATATTCTCCGCATCCTGGCCTGAACATATGGCGCACTTGCGGGCAGTGCTAACCCGCCTGCGCGATGCGGGCTTGACAGTCAAGGCTCCCAAGTGCCAGTTAGCACAGGCCGAGGTTGTCTACCTCGGACACGTGATTGGTCGGGGTCGACGCCGCCCCTCTGAAATAAAGGTGGCCGCTGTGCGAGACTTCCCGCAACCGCGTACGAAGACCGATATTCGGTCGTTCTTAGGTGTCGCCGGCTACTATCAGAGGTACATCCCCAGGTACTCTGATATCGCGGCTCCCTTGACGGATGCTCTAAGAAAGACAGAGCCGCAAACAGTCGTCTGGGATGAGACGAAGGAAAGAGCTTTTAGCGCCCTAAAGAGCGCCCTAACAAGCCAGCCTGTGCTACGATCGCCCGACTACACAAAAGGGTTCGTTGTTCAGTGTGATGCTAGTGAGCGAGGCATGGGCGTTGTACTGTGCCAACGGGAAAATGGAGAAGTAGAACACCCCGTCCTTTATGCTAGTCGTAAGCTGACGAGTCGTGAGCAGGCGTATAGCGCCACCGAGAAAGAGTGTGCGTGTATCGTGTGGGCCGTTCAGAAATTGTCATGTTACCTAGCTGGCTCGAGGTTTATCATTGAAACGGATCACTGCCCTCTCCAATGGCTGCAGACCATCTCTCCCAAAAATGGCCGCCTCCTGCGCTGGAGCCTCGCTTTGCAACAATATTCCTTTGAGGTGCGTTACAAAAAGGGGAGTCTCAACGGTAACGCCGATGGCTTAAGTCGAAGCCCCTAACGTGGGAATCAGCCTCAAAATTGCTTGTTACTGATGTTTTTCTTCCTGAGGCAGGATTTTTTTTAACTTATTGCTTTTGTGTAGTGTTTCAAAGTGATGATGTGCTTTTTAGTGCAATTTTTCCGATTTGTGGACGCGTTCTGAGTGCTGCTAAACTACTGTAAGGAACTAGGCAGCAGTATAAAAGGGGAAAGAGCCTGGCAGGGCTTAGTGAGGGTTGTGCCGTGCTTGCTGACTGAGCGGTTGACTTTCGGCGTAGTTCTAACGCTTGCCGGAAACGAGAACAAAAATGTCAACTCTCCGGAAGTCACTTTGCAGTGTCCTGTGTGCACCTGAACGTGAGAACGAGGCCTTCTCTGTGCGCTGCGCTCAAGAAACGCCAAAGGACGCCCGACTTCGGTTATGAGCATCATTGAGCGACATCCCTCCGGACAGCGGATGCAGTCCCCTGACCATCGGGATCTCCTTCCCCCGGCGGGGCGGTCTGTTACGTTTCGCCTACAACGCGCGGTAATGCCGGCGCGGATGCAACGGACGCCGGGGCTTTGTTCAAAGCGGCGGACATTTTGGCCCGTTCAACGCCGCCGCAACGCTTCCCCGCCAAGCGTGTCCAGGCGTGTTTCAGTGCCACGTGTCTTCGTGTGTGCGTGTGTGTGTGTGTGCCCTCGCTTGTCAAAGCGCGGCAGCCGGGGAGCGGAGTTCCCCGAATGAGGAGCCTGGAGGTCTCTCGGCTCAACCGTTCGCGCCGTCGTGTGGGCGGGTTGGCGATGCGTCACTGCACTCGGTTCAGCAGGTCTCTCGGCTCGACCGTGCGCGCCGTCGTGGGCTCATGCTCCGCCGTCCCGTGACCTTCATCCCGTGACCTTCATCCCGTGACCTTCCCTTTTGGACCGCGACGCCGAGAGTATAAGAGCAGCTGCCCCCGGACGCCAGGAGAGAGGCTCCGATTTGTACTGTTGAGTTACGTGCTCTCCCGTCTCTCCACCTCGGTCGAACTGACCGGCCGCTCTTTTGCTATGTTAGAATAAACAAGTTGTTCTGTTACCAGTCTTCTCTTGCTTTGCCGGGACCTTCGGATGCTTCCAGTGCCCCAGGCCGCCAGGCCAACGCTACCCTTGGGGCTTGCGACTCATTGGCAATAACGGGCGTCAGCACCGAGACCCCAACAACTCGTGCCAGGGGTGCGATTACAACAGCCCGCTACTTCTCTGCATGGGATCGACCGGCGTGTGTTAACGCCTGTGATTGGAACACCTTTTGTGTTACCTGCTCCCGTTTTTTTTTCGCTCTCTCACTCCTTGCCCCCTTTCCAACCATTTTATCCCCCACCCCAGTGCAGGGCAGGAAATCGGTAAGTCGCCTCTGGTTAACCTCCCTGCCTTTCCTCTCGCTCTCTCTGTCTCTCTCTTGATAACATTGTGTAATCATGTTCCACTGTACTATCAGTAGCCTTTGTTTTGTTACCTTTTTATTTGATACTAACTTTTTTTCTGTTCTGTAGAAACTGTTACCTCCACCCCCTTTCCCCCTTTCCCCCTCTCACCTTACTTACTCAATGCTCTTCAGTGGACCTGTAAAGTATTGTGAATAAATAAATAAACAAATAAATAAAAATAATGTATCCACATTTCGCGCTGTAGTAATTTTTGTAGCTAACTCTGGCCCTAGTTGTATCCCCGACACCGCACGCACGCAACCATGGGCGCGCTCAGTTTTACTAGGCCTCGCTTGTGCCTACGCACGAGTGCAAACCCACGTCCAGTGTATATAGACTAGGTATAACGCGAGCGCACTGCCACTCTCGTTTTTTTTTTTTTTTCTCTCCGCCACCCCTTGCAGCTTCCACAGAGCCTCGGCACCTGTCTGCGCGTGCTGCCGGGCGTTCGTCGTCTCCTTTGTCTTTGCGGCCGGCTGCACGTTCGCTCTCTCTCGACTCGTTAGTAATCTGGGCCAGCGTGTATCGCCTTCGTGCACGCTGGCGAGCGAGCGGGCGCGACGCCGTCGTCGTCCAAATTGAATTGGCCGGCCGGCCGGGCAGCCGCGGCGGCGGTTGTATAGTGTAGTATAGTAGTATACGTAGCACACACGAGGAGCCGTGCGATTGCGCGGCCTCCCTGTCTGCGATAAACGTCGCGCCCGCCGGCAGGCGGCAGTTGCGTGCAGCACGGTCTAATAACGGTTGCGGTCGCGTAGCCGACTAGCATTGCCACTGCGAGAAGGAAAAAAATAGAGAAACAAAAGTTGTTCGGACTCGCCCACCGAAAGTCTGTGGATCTTCTTTAGCACGAAGTCTATAGATACATAAATTCTACAAGCAGGCTCTGTGGTTTTGGTTTAATTATACCTTTCGTCAACTATTGCCTGAAATAATTTTCGGAAAGAACGCGATCCGGCGGCGATGCAACACCTCGACGTCCCCACGTGGGAGACCTAAGACTCCGGCGGCGATAGCTCTGCAGGACTACAAAGAAAGTTGTCAGCAACCAACCAACGCGATCCGAGGTATACAAACAACCTGGAGCCAATGAAATTGACTTTTATTCTATATTCGTAAACGTTAACACTATAGGAAGGAGGCAGGGCATATGGCAAGTGTAATAATCGAAGTCACTGGATAATATGTAAACTGCCAGAAATATTTTTTATAATGGTGGTACCGTCGAAGATAGACGTTACAGTTCGATTGAATGATTCTTGGTTGAACGTTCCAAAGTCATACCAGGGTTCTTCAATACTTCTTTTTTTGCATAGAGAGGGCCCTGTACTGTGCACTAGGGCTATGAGAGACACCGTACCGGGGACTATGGATTAACTTTCGCCACCTATGGGGGGCGAGTGTAAAATCAAAGTGCACGAGCGCTTTTGCCATCCTACGTCATCGCACTGCGGCGGTCGCGGCCGGTAGTCGAACCCTCGACCTCGTGCTCTGCAGCAAAACGCCAGAGCTGCAGTGAGACCACGGCGGGTCACCGCGACCGTAAGGTTCGTCCGTATACTGAGCACATACAATATAAATATGTAGGCAAATAAAAAATAAAGAAGAAAAGGGCAATGTACAGTACATATCAAACTCGACTTGTCAGGTTAACGGCGGGTGAATCACAGCTCCGGACAACGCATAACACAGGTGTTGCTCCAGGGGGATCACTCGACGACACACTGTGGGATGAGAATGCTATGTAGATCCTCAGTGAAGTCTATCTGCGCTGAATTTTTCGAGCGTGAAGCGTGCGTGAGTGTAACCGGCTGCGAGTCAAGTGTGCTTGACAGCGATGAGTATAGCAACGCGCTCGGCCTGTGTTAGGTCCTGCTCGACCTGGGCTGGCACCCTCGAGAGTATAATAAATAAATAAATAAATAATAATAATAATAATAATAATAATAATAATAATAATAATAATAATCTTATTAACATATATGGAGATATGCCTAATTGACCGGCCCGCTTAAGCAGAACTGTTTTCGAGCGTGCCTGAGTACTCAACGCGCTAGTGCGCGACTGACGCACTATAACTATACAAGCAGGACGCTTTTCCCCCCGAGCCTCGTCTGAGTCGTCGGTGTGGCGCCGCGTGTATAGGCGACGTCGGTGTTATCCTATAGGTATACACGCGGCATCTCCTGCTCCCGCGCACATGTGCCAGCCTTTCGGGCAAAGCGACTGCACGCAATTCCCGCGGGGCGTATCTCGCGCTTGTCTCTCATTATCTGGGCCAGGCACACGACGCAGGTCGACCGCCGCCGTCTCGTGCGTCGGTCGGGGTGGGGGGGGGGGGGGCGCTGAGCGCAGCGGGGAGGGAATTAAGGCGGCGCTCTGCAACTGCTGCCACTCGTCTGTGCTTCGGGCACGCTAAATGGGACGTGGGGGCAGCGGGCCCGAACGTTCGGCCCACAGAGACAGAAAAACGGGCGTCGTCGTTGTCCGTGGTGACGATGATGATGATGATGAGGAGGATGATGATGATGGCGCGTTTCTCGTACTCCGAATCACCCCCCCCCCCCCCCCCCACAACAACAACCCCGCCACAACTGTCAGTGTGTTCGAATGGTAAATTACTACTCCCGCCCTACCACCGCCACCACCCGCACAGACGCACACAGATTTACAGCGAAACTGCGTAGGGAAGTTCCACAGCGGTAGTTCACGTGGCAGCGACCTGTGGCCTGTTGTAGCAGCAACAACCTGCGGTCGGCACCGAGAGTCAACCAGACAGCAGCCGGTCAACGTGCTTGCGTCACAACACCCGAAGAGGTCGCATATAGAGCTGTGCACGGGCTCGGGTCATTTGGAGATTCTCTTACTCGGGCTTGGACCGGGCCCGGGCCAGGCCCGGACCATGGAAGCCACGTACCCAAAACTTGCTCTTCTTGCTAAGAGGCTATTAGCCATTCCAGCCACCAGTTCAAGCAGTGAACGAAACTTCAGCGCTGCCGGATTCATAATGCAGGAGCGCCGCACTTGCCTTAACCCTTCATCAATGGACAACTTGTGGTTTTTGCACAATAGCTTAGAATAACAATTCTGTGCGCGCGCTGCATCTGTATATATTCACGATTTTGTCATATGGAATGCAAGAGTTCAACATTATAAGGTCATTTAAGTAAACCGATTTTCCCGATATTGTTTCTTTTTGTGTCGGCGTCGCCTTATTGCAGGTCAGGCCGGGCCCGGGCCGGGCCGGGCCGGGCCGGGCCGGGCCGGGCCGGGCCTGGCCGGGCGAACTCAGGCTTCTTTAGCGTCGGGCCGGACCGGGCCGCCTGTGGTAGTGTAGGGCCCGGGCCGGGCTCAGAATTGCAGCCCGTGCACAGCTCTATAGTCGTATATACCGCGAGGCCGTTGGGACGCGTATAGCCGGGCGCCGGTGTTATGTTGATCCGGTGCAGCGTACAGGTATACAACCGTCTGATGCAACGGAGAATACAGAGGTACTAAGCTCAGATATAGCGAAACGTTTGAAAAAAGGCTCGCGTAGGTTTAAAAGGGTATTGGAAAAACAGGCCACAGGACTTCCCATTTGTGTGAGATCTCGCTTGAACAGATTTGCTGACTGAGTTGCTCGCATTTGTAATGCGTCAGAAAAGGTGTTCTTCTTTTCTTTTTTGTTGAAGTTGTTGTGGCTTTCTCATTGGCGAGTTATGAGATATAAAAAAGATGGGGCTTGTGCTGCCCTGTATGCACGTCCTTACCGGCTGGGACTCTCCTCTTCTCGTTGATCTGCAGATACGAATACAGGTTACAAGGCATCGGCGGGAAGCGACTCGCTTACTGTTTGGCTGGTGCTCTATATGGTGGTTACGAGTTTTCGCAGAAACGTACACACACGACATGTGGCCTTATAGAACGCAGATCATATTTAATATAGCGTGCAGCGAGATGATGGTGAAAAGGGGTGTAGAATTGCACAAGATCTGTAAAAAAAAAAAAAAAATGAAACGGAGAAACGAGAGCCATTGCAGGAAGGTTCGGCGGAATTTATGGACACAGAATAAGATTTGTAAAATGTTGCATATCGTTGGGAGGCTTCATTACGCGATCTGCTGTGACAGCAGTGGGTCCGAAACTGGATGTAATAACGAATTCTTGGTGGCGTGGGTCTGTGCTTACGTACGAATAAAGTAAAGGAACCTGAGCAGCTTCGGACAAGAAATTTTTTTCTTTTTATTAGACAAACCGCCTATCTGAGTGTAGTGAAAAAATACATATACCAAACTGTTCCAATTACTTCAGGCAGATTTGTGCTTACACTCACTTACCAACATTCAATTGACCTCAGATATCTCAACCGCTCCTCGAACTTCAGCTTCTGTATACTGATATCAATAACCCCGAACACATTCATCTTCCGTCCATCAAACCAGTTCGTTGCACTTAAGTTAAGGTTTCGCGTAAAAGGGGGGCAGAATCCACTGGCTTTATACTTCACTTTATTCTAAGACTCCATTCTACAACCAGCGGGTCGCTGGCCTTCTATTCAGTGATTATCCATCCGCATCCACATTATTTTTCTTGCCATCGCATGGACATCCGTCAGCGATTACGATCTTATGATCTGCTGTTATTGCCTATAAACTCGCTAATGTTATATAGACGTAACTACGGTACTGTTCTGTTCTGCCTTAGATATACTTATTGCGTTCATGCTAGTTTTCTCGTGATATACGCAGTGGTAATGTGCATTTATTTATCATCACTTTATAAGTCTATGTAAATAGCGCTGTTTTGTTAACACCAGTTAATTTTAATACGTTTGAATCATCTTATAAAATGTTCACTAATATACGCTTTCTTTTCCTGTACGCTGACCGTCGTGCTGTCATGAAGGATCTGCAAGTACTTTCAAGCTGTTTGCAACACCTCTTTGCCTGAAGGACCCCCCTAAAAATTGTTGGAAATGAAGTTTTTAATGTCAACATCAAGTTTTTAATGTCAACGTCCTTACGACTTTGACGGTGCTTAAAGGCAAAGCAATGTTCGCGTTAAAATGCTGTATTCGCGCGCGAGTACGCACGCGCAGTGCTCGCACTCTCCCACCTTTTTTTCGATCTCGCCCTTACCCCCAGCGTAGGGTAGCAAACCGGACTTACGTCTGGGTGACCTCCCTGCCTTTCCTCTAGATCCTAGATTTCTCTCCCTCCCCCTCCCTCCTTCCCTCCCTCCTCCTCCTTCTCTCTCTCTCTCTCTCTCTCTCTCTCTCTCTCTCTCTCTCTAGGCTTCGGCGCACTTATGCGTGAACGCGCAGTTACGTAGCGGCTTGACGAAGACAAGAAACCTCGCAGTAACGCTGTCGTTGCGTCGGTAAGAAAAGAGAGAGAGAGAAAAAAAAATAACCCCAGGAGTATTGTCGTGCCCATTGTCTCCGCATGAATACGTCGCTGTTTGTCCCACGCTCGCTGTTGTCGCTAAGGGGGTAACCCCCGCGAGGCTCAGCCCGTGTGGTGCGCAAGGCTAAGCCGCCGTTAAGGCTTAATGACCTCAAGTCAAAGCGAGCGAGCGAGCGAGCAAGCGCGAGAGAGAGCGAGAGAGAGAGGCTGTTGTCTGCCTAAGTGCGGCCTGCGTCTTTTGTAGAGAGAGAGAGAGAGAGAGAGAGAGAGAGAGAGGCTGTTGTCTGCCTAAGTGCGGCGTGCGTCTTTTGTTGCGCCTGCGCACATTCTGCGATTCTCATATTCTCTGTTGAAAATCTTTCTTTAGATACGGTTTGCGTTTCGCACAAGCAGAATGCGGGCATCTGTCAAGTAGAAGACGAAAAATGAGAACCATCACTGTTTGTGGTCAATCCCCTGTGCGGTGACACAAACTGACAGCCGTAAGCGTGCGGCCCTTATAGAAGGGTATTTTTTGGGCTTACTTAGCCTGGTCACTGATGCACCGGAATATAATTGGGAAACTGACAGAAAAGAAAAAAAAAGCATTCCAGAAGCATCACCTGCATTTGTAGCTATAGGATTCTGGGTTGAGTTCGCAAAATTAGAGCTTGTTCGGCTATATTGTCACGTGGTAGTGACGGTTGAAGACATATAAAATAAACTGTGAATGGTGAAGCCAACTTTATTGTGCGAACCTGTGCCCAGAAAAAACGGGCTACACTCAATGCTCGACGAAAGCGGGGAACACAGTCGGCGATCGTCGAAAATCTGATCAGCTGGTCAAGCGCGTCGGCTTTTATACACCAGTCGTCGAATGTTCCAGAGCGATCACCGAGACCTGCGTGTCTTCCACGAAGTCCTACACTATTCACGTCGCGCATACGTCGCGCATCAGATTGCACAAGGTTCGGTGACGGGCATCGGATGGAACCATCACTAACATTCCAGAAACTTCCGATACATGCAGGCGCGTCCTGCGCTGTGCGATAACATTTGTTAAGCGGTGAAACGTGGTCGCCCGATAAAGATAAACAAGTACGCGTGTCAATATACTTGTAGCTCAGTAACAGTTTAAGAACAGGGTTATGCTGGCAAAAATAAAATAAAATAAAATAAAAGTTATCGTATGTCCTGCGAGGTGAGCTGTTGCATTTTTTAAAAACCCAGATGTGTATTTTCGCTGGTGATACTATGTCGCCATATATCTGAAAGCGGTATGGCGTTGTGCGTACGTCTTACACCTGACTCAATAAACATTGGAGTACGGTAGCTAGCTGGGCGAGTCGGTACATCTGCATAATCATTACACACAGCGCGCGCTAAAGAAGACGGACGAAGAATAGAGACGAAATATTCGGGTTTCGTCTCTATATCCTTTGTCCGTGTTTTTTAGTTCGCGCCGTGTGTAATAATTATCCATAAATATTGCTTTAATTGTTGCCGCGCGCCATTGCTATAGCCACCTCGAGTCGACGGGGACATTCGTGAAGCCAGGTTGAAGACGTGAGTTTTAACGAGAGTTGCAGTTAAAATGAAATTTGAGTAGCAAGCACTTCAATGAAGACTGCATTTAACTTCTCGCAGCCACTTCCTATGTAAAAGTGAAAGCTTGTGCCCCCAAGCTCGTTCACCGAGCCCGTTCACCGAGTCAAAGATACTCGGACCGTGGCCACAACCGTCACTGGCTCGAAAAGCGATTCGTGCACTAGTGCGGTACTTGAAGTGCACGGGCTTAAGAGACCGCTTATAGTGTCATTGTGTACGCTGTCCCTCCCACACGTACTCACTACTTACTCTCTCCCATTCTTCCTCTTTCTATTCCCCTTTCCCCCACCCCCAGTGTAGGGTAGCAAACCGGATGCTGTTCTGGTTGACCTCCCTGCCTTTCCTACCCTTGCTTTCTTTCTCTCTCTCTTGTGCCCCCAAAATGAGCTATAAAAATTCTGAACGCGGCCTGGTTTTAGTTGTTTCTGTGTCGCTCGAAATTGCGCCGTGTTGTGTCGTGTTCCGTCCTCGACCTGGAAAAAAAAAGAACAGGTCGTAATAGGTCATCTACACTGCGCATAATTCTATATAGTGTACTACACCTACGCTACACTTGTATGCTGTGTTCATGTGACGCTGTGTGATCTCAATTTATTTTTTCCATATCACCTGTATAATTTGTCTTACTCACTTTTCGTTGTCATGTTGCTTGCACACCTGTGAACTGAATTCAGCATTGCATTGTAGTGCGATACATCGTATTGTGTAGAGCAATGGCGGGCGTACGTGCCTTTCAGGCCGATCTTTGAGCCCTCTTTAAAGACGCTTCTCTTTGTCGAGCACGGAGTCTGCACAGTGCGCTTGCAATGTATCATAAACCGCTTCTCCCTCACAGTAACAAACAGAGAGAGAGAGAGAGAGAGAGAGAGGCAGGAGGTGTCAGCCAGCTAGTTTATAGTTTGCAGCCCTTCACTTGCCTGGTGGTAGGCAGTACTGACATTAAATAAAAAGGAAAAAAAAGACCAGTGCTGTTGTGTTTAACTCCGCATGCTTTACGTTGAAAATTGATTGCGCAAGCAACGAGTCATGTAAGACTGCATGCGCATCTCACCGCAATCTTGAACAAGATTGGCGGCGCATCTCACAGCACAAATGTCTCAGCAGTAAATTCAAAGTGTGCGTTTAGTAGTTAAACCCCCATATTAAGAAACGCATCTTGACTTGAAGTCCATGTTCGACTTGATATAAATGACGCCTGGCGTGAACGCGCCGACGGCGCTAATTGCGTTTCCTTTGGTGCGTTCACGAAATACGTCATATAAGTCAAGTCAAGCATGGATTTCAAGTTAAGACGTATTTCCGAATACAGGGAAAAGAGTCCATCTGAGTTATTCGAAAGGAATGTTCAGTCCAGGGGTGGCTTGTACGAACATTAATTAACGAAAATAATGACGAATTTAAGAACGCGTTCTTGTGCGGACTAGGCGTTGCCTGCGGAACATTCAAGAACGCGCTCTTAAATTCGTTATTATTTTCGTCATTATATGTTCGTGCAAGCCGCCCCAAGTATCCGTCTTAGGCTAAATGTGGCTCTGTTGTCCATCCTGTCATCCCCATCACCCTGGCCAGCGAAAATAAGCATTCATTTATAAACACCAAAGGGCATTGAACCTCGATCATATTGTTTCTTCCAGTTCAGTGACTTGTAAGTTCAATGCCATTCCAGGACTACAGAAGCAACAACAGCAACAGCAGCAGCAACGAAAACAAGCGCTTCCTAAAAAGATAGAAGCGCCATCGTCATCGCGGTTCGGCTTCTTTTATTGGGAGCCTGATGCAAACAGTGCTGACGTATCCAATTTCACCGTCGAAGCGACGTGCGGTAGGGGGAGGGGGGGGGGGGGGGTGGATAGCACCCAGAGGTATTAAAAGCGGAATGCAGGAAGTTCATTAAGCCCGTCACCGGAGCTACGAATATCCCATAGCTTGTCAAGTGATCCTTTGGTGTAAACAAGTGAAGCTGCCTGCATAAGCTGCTCACGTACGTTGCAAGAATCTTCGCGCCCACATGAAACTGATCAGCGAAATATTTACGTGTATTACGGCTTCCAGGTGATTTTTTTTTCCCAGTGAGAAAGCCCGTGGGTTCTGCGTCTCACAGTCAGCTCATGGCGCGTGAGCGCGCTGAAGTGTATCGCACGCGTTGGTGATGGGGATAAATGCATGTCATGTCGTGCATGCCGGTCGCGTCATTCATGTCATGACGTCCATGCCTTGTCACACCATGTCAATCAAGTCATGTGATGCATGCGTGTTAGGTCACGCATATCCTGATATAATATTCAGTTAGAGAAACGACCCCAACGGCACCTAAATTATGGGGTTTTACGTGCCAAAACCACTTTCTGGCTATGAGGCACGCCCAACGGCACCTCGACGGTGTAAGTGCGATGACATGCGATGACATTCATGTCATGTCATGCCATGATATGCATGTCCTGTGATATATACACTTAAAGAACCACCACCGCAACGACATCCCGACAGCGATCGATCGATTTGTCTGTGGATTGATGGATTTATTGATGAAATGATTGATAAATTGATTCTTTCATTGAGTTTAGAGTGCAAAAGCAACACCATAGGGCTGCGAGAGACGCGGCAGTGGAGGGATTAGCGTCGATATTGACAGCTGGGGCTCTTTAACATGTACCTAAACGAAAGTGCTCGAGGATTTTCACATTTCACCCCCTCGAAACCCTGTCGCCGCGGCCGGTTATCGAACCCGAGACCCCGTGCTCAGCAACGAAGCGCTATAGCCACTGAGACACCGCGACTCGGGTCCGCGTGACATTCTGCAGGGCGAGGCGTGGCTTGGTAGCAGTTGGGCATCGGAAGCCTTGGAATCACTTGACGACTCACTGAGCGAGTGAAGCAAAGCATCTATTCCCTTCCCGCTGACCACCTTTATATCCACACTTGCTCCTTCTCCCCTCTCTCACGTCCCTATACCCCTCTTCCTACCTATCTCTCTCTCTTATCTCTCTCTTCCCCTGTCCCTTCCCCCTGCGTAGGGTAGCTAACCGGTTTTTTGACAGGTTAACATCCCTGCCTTCCTTATATGCCTCTCTCTCACCTCCCTCGCCAGTGTTGGGTAACGAATCGGATCTTCCCGCCCCCTCTAGTTAACCTCCCTGCCTTTCCTCCTTTCTTGTGTCTCTCTCTTTACACGTTGATTGAATTCTCGCGACAAACTCGGAACGCTACACTCTCGGGGGCAGCCTCTGAGCGGTATGACATTTTGGGAGGGGATGAATCAATTCAATTCAGTTCAATGCACTTTACTTACCAGGTAATGTACCCTGCTGAAATCTCTATAAAAACCTTGACGGTGTAGCCGTTAAAGGCCCAACAAAACGGCACGTAAGGTGCAGATATGAGCAATGCGAGACAAGGCGAATCACACTGCAATAGAAAGAGTATTTACACTATTAATATTTGCGCTATCGGGAGAAACCTTAAAATAACAGGAATAGCCTCATGAAGTATCTCTGTACAAAATTTAAGATCGTAAATTTAACTAATCATAAACAAATGTGTTTTTTTGGGGGGAGGGGATACAAGGAAAGTAAAAGAAGGAACTAAACAAACAAGTAAGCACGGACAACAAGTACTCGAATTCATTGCTGCTGTATCTCCATTAAACAGGCCTGCACGCATTTATTTGACGTCTTTTTTTTTTGTTAATATCCTTCGCGGCAAGCCCACCGGATTGAAAGATAGTGCAGCAGAAGCTGTCTATACAAACGAAAGAAAGAAAAGAAGGAAGAAAGAAGGAAACGAAGAAAGAAACACTTGATCCGGTAGACAAGCGCGAGGCCGCGGCAACAGAGATATCCCAGAGTTCATTAGAAGAAATTGCCCAATCACGGCGACCTGATAGGATCAAGGAAAGCGAAAATAGACGCTTTTAGGGAAACACAATTCACTAGACGGAGAGAGAGAGCGAGAGAAACAAAAATGGAAAGGTAGGGAGGTTAACCAAGGACGTGCCCGGTTGGCTACTCTACACTTGCGGATGGGCAAAGGGGAAGGATAGATAAGAAGGAGAGAAGAAAAAGAGTTAAAGAGCCAGTGATTCCCAATGTATGTCGCAGAGAAATGCCCACTGTCACAAGCGCTCGTGCAGTCCACTATAGCCTTCAAGAAGTGCTTTTGTGTCCTTTCGCATGCAAGAATGCATAGGCCATGGTCCCAGGATATTTTCCTCCGAGAACACTCTATTATCTAATAGGCTGAGTTTAGCTTGTAGCTTGTAGAGTTTAGCTTGTAGCTTGTTGAGCGTCAAAGGATGGGCACTGACACAGAAGGGGCTCTAGAGTCTCATCACACACACTCGCACAAATTGCACGCCGCACTGTTGCTCATTCCTATTAGGAACGAATAGGAATTTGTAAATGCGACGCCCAACCACACGCGACACAGTAAAGTTGTTTCGCAGCGGGAGAGTCCAGGTGGCAGGCGAAGTCGCAAGTTAGGGTTGAGAGAGAGAGAGAGAGAGAGAGAGAGAGAGTAAGGTAGGTATGTTAACCAGTCAAGAGTACGGTTGGCTGGGGGAAGTGAGTAGGGTAATAGAAAGAAGGGAGAAGGAGAAGAGAAGGGAGAAGGGATGTTTGAGAGAGTGCAAGCATGAATTGGCGAAACACGGTGAATCTCATGGTATAAGTGTGATGTGGCGAGCAAGTGACTGAAGTTACCGCGCAGCATCCGCTCTTGAGAAGGGCATAGACATCCGCTGATGTTTTTGATTAGCCGAGCGAGAAGGTTCATCTGCGCTGTCGTTGCCGGTAATTCCGCAGTGGCTGGGCAACCACTGAAATACAACGTCGTGTCCGTTCTCGAGCGCGTGGTGATGGGCGTGCTTTATTTCGTACGCTAGCTGCTCGTGTTGTACCCCAAGACGTAGGGCAAGCACAAGGTGGGTTATATATGCTGTTTATGACGCCGACGTACCACATTCTACAAGACACGACGCCGCGCAATCGCAATCTGTGGAGACGTCCGGTGATAAGATGTCGCAACCGTCGTCGTAGCCAAAACGTGTGATGTTGTCTGGCCAACAGCCGAGTGTCGCAACCCTGAGCTCCTCGCTGAGAACACCGAATCCGAAACGGCCATTTCACCTATTGCCATTTCTTTTTCTTTGTCACGCAAGACAGCGAATGACACCACTGGCGTGCCGCGATAACGTGTCATTACCGGTGCGCTGTCTACTGCACCGATGGTTCGGTTATTCAACACCATGACGTCACGCGTACTTAAGCACTCGTAGTGTGTGAGTGTGGGGGGGTCCAGTTTTCGGGGACTCTTAGCGGGCTGAGGGTATTTTTTTTTTCCTTTCCCATCCTCAAGATTTAGGTCTGTTTCGGCGTTCAATCAGCACGCGGTGGTCTTAGCTTATCTCTGCGTTAAATACTCACGACACTGCCTCATAGCTATATATACATGTGTGTTTAGTACGGTGGGCGCGACAGCCGAAAGTCACTACCGGAAGTCTATCCGACGTCTTCGCACCGTCGTGAAGGAAAAATGAAAGGGTTTCATAGGAAGCTCGGCGCCGCAATCGTGACGCAGCGATGCGCGAGCTGTGGCGAAAATTAGAAGCCGCGGTGGGGATTATGCACGATCACGTCGGCGAGCGGCGGTTAGAGCACTGGGCCGCCTATTTAACTTCCGCTAGCTGCGCTCAGTTATTGCACGTTGCGTTTGGTTTGCGTTCCGCTTGCGTGAGCTTCCTGTGCATGCGGTTAAGATTGCGCAGGTGTGAAAGCAACATTGAGATCAAAGACACATGGATATACAGGGTGTTTTTTTTTTTTCTTTTGACACGATACGGATTTTATTAAATAAAAAATCTATAAGCACAGCTAACGTGGTGCTTTTTCAGTTGAATACTTAGGCGACGTAGACATGCACTAGCGCTAATAACATTGGCGCTAATAACGGGACGTTAATTTGCGCTAGTATTGTTAGAGCTTTATTTATTTATTTCACATACTGTCAATCCCTCATGGGATTATAACAGGAAGGGCAAATTCCTATGGTAGTATTTGCGAACAAAGAATATAAATACATTATATAATCACGAGTGTGTTATTGCGATGGTTTTGGCTTCGCTAAACAAAAGAATTGAGTACTTCATCACAAATGCAATATTTGGGTACAATGTACTATAACGAAGAAGAATCTGAAAAAATAAGGAACCAAACAAGAAAGAAAAAAAAACACCTGAAAACACATGTGATATAAAACACCTAATGAACATCCCAAACAAGATGCAGTCATGCGTATAATGCATTATACAAAAAGAACACTCATAGATTAAATTGTTAGGCTATGAAGATGGGTAACACACCGGAATATATACATCAAAGCTGTAAGGCGAGATGTTTTTCCAGTGAATTAGCAAATGTATCTAATGAGGAACTATTACTAATGGATTCACTCAGTTTATTCCATTCTCTTATCGCTAAAGGAAAGAACGAATTCTTAAAGCAATTGGTATGAAAAGAATGCTCATTGAGTGTTTGTGTGCGTTTATGTCGCGTTGGCCGTGTTTCATTTCTGGAGATGTATCTCGAGGTATTAATATTAAGCTTGTTGTGTAGGAGCTGGCACATAAGTTTAGAACGGGATAGTACAGCTCGATTTTGTACTGTTAGGATTCCGGCTTTGTTAAGTAGTTCAGTGGGCGAGTCTGTTGATTTATGTTTATTGTATATATACCGTAGAGCTTTCCTTTGCACACCTCCTAGTTTTTTAATTAGCTGTTTAGTGTATGGGAAGCAGATAACATTTGCGTACTCAAGGACTGAAGTGACGAAAGTTTTGTGAGCCAGAAGTTTTGTATCGGGTGGTGCTAATGAACAGACTAATGAACAGAAAATCATTAACTTTTTGGACGAGTGCATTGGTAGCAGTTTCTTAAATAGCAAGTTTGTAGGCAGTCACGTTTAATTGCAACAACCCCGTTTTTTTTTTTTTTTTCGAATCTTCGAAAGGCGCACCCAATTCGAGGTATTCGCAATCCAATTCCAAAGCTACATCAATGAAATGTCGAAACCGAGTACGTCTCCCTCTGCTACGTCAGATGGCAACGCCCCGCAAAGAAGTGTGTGATGAAGTTGGAATGATGGCATGTCGCGGCAAGTCCTGACCCGACACCCAGCTGCACATGTTTGCCAAACAAAGTGTGCCGCATCTGTAGCTGCCGTGACTGGCCGGGAACTTTGGTTTCAAACATACTCGCGCTTTTCGTTACGGGGCGTTTCGGTCTGATAGCGGGACCACATTTGCTGCACTCACGGCACGCTCGGTGCGATATTGCCGCGATCTAGCGGTGAAATTTCCTGACGAATATGTAAAATTAGGTGCGATTTTCAAGATCGCAAAAGAAAAAAAAAGGAGGATGTATTAATATGTGACTGCCTCCAAATTTGCCATTTATACAATTTCTCCCAAGTCACTAATAAAAAAATAATTATTGAATATTTTGTTAGTCTTCCAGAGCTCTTGTTACTATAGCTACAAAGTATGTCGGCCTCCCTAGGAACTCCTCTCGCTGCGTTATTACTTGTTTTTTTATAGAGGTGGGCGAATATCAACTTACTCGAATACAAATAGTAAGTATCAAATATCGAACTGAATGTCGAATAGTCACAGGCGGACAAATATCTCCACAGCAGGAATATTTATTTCCGTGTTACTAGGTGCCAGGTCTCTGGGCTGACAGGTGCAAGAAAAGCATATATGTCAGGGACAGAGGCTCAGTTCTAAACTTAAGATCATTGGGCATTCTTCTAATGACAGTTAAATAGCCTCAACAACATTAAAGTTTGCTTGTGAACCAGCTCTCCAAGAAATAATGGCTGCAGTATGACTAGCTTTCTGAAAACGCTAATTAAATGTTTGCCGATAACGAGTTACCGGGAAAAAACAGAGAAAGAAAGGCTGTTGAAAGACTTGCGTGCTGTATACTCATGAAAAGGAGCTAGGTTCAAGAAAAACGTCCCTGTTTGTAGCGTAAAAGATAAAGCTGCTGCAGGGCTGTACTGCCAGAAATTTGAATTCTAGGGTTTTACGTGCCATAACCCAGCCAGAAACACTAAAAGATGGACTCGAGCAATAATCGCAGGTTATCATCTAGGCTTCTGAGTACGAATAGTTATTGTGAAGTATTCAATTCTTATTCGAAACTTTGCCCACCCCTGCTCTTCATAAAAAATCTATATATAAAAAAGAATAAAAACAGAATTAGAACACTCCGTAATATGAACAAATTCGTTATATCAACAAACGCGATTTATAAAGAAAACTATGATTTCGATGATGAATCATTCAATTTCACTAACGTGCCCAGGAACAACCTGGTGGTCTTGGTACTGAAGAACGTGTGAACCGGTATAATATGGACACACGGATATACAGGGTGTTTCAGCGAACACTTTCAAACTTTTTTAATGGTTGCCCTGGGGCAGATAGCTCAATTCTAGTTTATGATCCGGTCTACTCTAAGCGGCGGACACTACTTGCACAAAAAATTTAAATGCAAAATCGAATGATTAAACTTCTAGCTAATTAACTTATGACCCATATTGCAATTTACAAATTGCACTTTACAAAGGCGGATCCACTTAGAGAGAATTCTCAGGACAACACCACTTTAGAGATATAGATTCCCCAACTTCGCGCAGAAATAAATCGGCGTTCCAGTTACTTGTCTGCTTCAGTGCATGAAACGACGTTTTATTAACAAATTAACTGGAACGCCAATGCATTTCTCCGCAAAGTTCGGGAATTTATATCTCGAAACTGGTGTCATCTGGACATTCGTTCCAAGTGGATCTGCCTTGCGAACTTCCCAGCTAGAATTTGTAAATTGCAATATAGGCCATAATGTAATTAGTTAAAATTTAATTAGTACATTTTTAATAACTAGTCGATTTTGGATCTCGTTTTTTTTTTTTTTTGCAAGTATTGTCCGCCGGTTCGAGTAGACGAGCTCATGAACTAGAATTGGGATATCCACCACAGGCAACCTTTAAAGATTTTTGAAAGCTCGCTGAAACACCCGTGTATATTCGTGTATACGCAAATAAACAGGAATAAGAAATTCACATTTTATACGATTGCGGTTTACAATATATAAAATATGTAATATAACATAACGTAACAAAACATTACAAAAGGGTATCGCAAATCACACGCAAAAATAACATTTATTCAAATTCAGGAAGCCTTGACCAAGGAGGTTATATACTTAAACTTAGTCTGGACATTAGGCGTATGGTTGCTGTTATATGGAACAAGGCGAATATATATATAGAATCAACGAGCAGGAATAAAGAGTACACATGTTATACAAAAAGCTGTTTACCACATAACACGCAAAATGAACATTCATATTTCTGCAAACAGGTTGTGAACTGGATTCCAGCGCTGCTTGGAAAGTGGCCAACTGTTTGTGGAGTATTCCAGTGTAGTGTCACTGTTCGTTGGAGGCCCACGGACTCCTGGCCAAGGGATTCTTTGAGATACCAGAAGTAGATACATAAAAAGGTCTAGAGAACCTAGCTTTTCTTCTCGCGGAATCCTTATACTAAGGTTATGCAATGTTTCTGTACAAACAACGAGACCATTTACAAGCTTGAATAAGAAAGTTCGAGATATGATGATAATCGTAATACATTTTAAGGTACGTACCTGATCACGACGATGCCTAAGAACCCTACCCTTTACTGAGCACTGACACCCACGCACGCACACGCGCACACACACACTCGCACACATACACACATACACACACACACGCACACACAAAGTGAGCGTGGTATTTGCAAACGGTTCTTTATTTGCATGCAGTTACCTTGTGCACTGCTGCTCGGTGACAGCGACTCACCGATCACCTCCAGTCCGTAAGGACAAGATCACCGACTGAATTACGTACTCGTGTTACCGCCGCCTTTTTATGCGTGCGAAAAGAAACCTCAGGGACTCATGGCGACATACGCGCACGCTCTTGCTGCATTCCGGAAACTCTACCTCGGAGAGATTGGGTGTCATTTTCGGCGGAATTGTGCGAAGATCCGGTTGCGAAAATCGTTCTAGATGTGGGGTCCGTTCTGTCTTCGAAAGAGCGAGGTGTAGGGCCGAGGTTTTAATATATTACTGTTGTTGAATCGTTTATTAAAGTCATAATACAAAAATAGGAGGGGGGCTAGGGGGGAGGGGGTGGAACCACACCCACGAAGTGGTTTCACGAGCACGGTGTAATGGGACAGGACAGTTCGACGGTTTTCCGAGCGTCAGCTGGCGTCTCGCGTGCAAAGCATGGCAGGGTCATTTTAAAGCGGAGGCCAGCTGGCCGCTGATTGCTTCGTACCTTGGTGATTTGACTCGACGGCTTTGTAATGACGCGTTTCAAGCGTTTTGAAGCGCATAGCAACGTGGAAACTGAGTGACCATTTTCCGCTTAACTGCGCATGCTCAGTTTTATGCGCAGCAACAACGCACCTAAGAGACACTTTTTATACGGCCTGTTTTCGCCTCCCAAAAATACTGCGTCGTATATCGGAGGTAAAAATACTTTGCGAGAACATTACGTGATTTGACGTAACATTATCAATACTTATACGTATATATAAATAGCCTCACAATTTATACTTTCGCTCCTGTATGCGCACGCCCGTATTCATGTTCCTTGTGATGGCGCTACGCTTGCTGTCACTGGCGAATTTGCACTTCACGCCCTTTCGTTTTAGTATTGTATGATTGCGAAGTATAGCGAAGCAGTGACAGTGCGCGCGCTTCTGTTCTGCGCAACAACAACAACAACAGCAATAATAATAATAATAATAATAATAATAATAATAATAATAATAATAATAATAATAATAATAATAATAATAAACATCGATTCCTACATAAAACCTGCACATATAATGTTGGCTCACAGCAATACATGTAAAACACACCGACCTCTTAACGAAATATCGTATCTGACGGTTCATTTGATTTGCTTGATTTTTTCTTTGGTTCAGCCATTTTGTATGTGCCCCCCCCCCCTGCCTGTGTGCTATTGGATCTTGCCGTTGAGTGCGGGAGTTGGCCGACGTTGAGAAGGATTTTGAGATTAAACTGAAGGTTTGTTTACATTATTTACAGTAATAACACAAAGTAATGAACAGTCATAAAGTCATCGAAGGCCGGCAGCAAATCGGATGCTGTGGCCCGTGGCAAGAAAAACGAAAGAAATGAATGAATGAAGGAATGAATGTCTCTTCTCCGTGTCTCTCGCTTTTAACCCCTTCGGTCTCTCGGGGTCACGTTATTTTCGGCCAATCGTCGAGCCCGCTCAGGTGTCGTCATTTTCCTCCAATGGTAGGCGCCCGTGCAAGTGTCGTCGCATTCGGCCCATGGGGTCGCTCCAAGGGCTCCACCGTCCGAGGGGTGACTTGCCACCGGCGTTGCCTCCTGGCCTGCAAGCGCTCAGCTGGAGGAGACGGGTTGTTCTCGAACGACCTTTCAGGGCTGCACAACAGCTTTGCTCGGGACCAAGATCAACCACCAGGAACCGTGCCAGGCTCCCGTTGCACTTTCGGGAAGAGTCAAGCAGGGAGGGGGGGGGGGGGGAGACAATAGCTCGACGTGCGGCGCATGAGGTGGGGGTCGCCAACCTGTCTGACAGGTCGGGGAACGTGGTAGATGCGTCCCTGCGCACCTTAATTGGAATGCGACGGCGATTGGATGTGGTCGGTGAACTCGAGTGATGCCAGGAAAAGGGGGTCCGTATCCAACAGTGCCCAACCTTGCCCGATCCTTCAGAATGGGTATGTCCCATTGTGACACAACAGGCGTATAACCGTCAAATGCAGCAAGCTGTGTGTCGTACTTTTCTGTGCGTACGCCTGCTATCATCATTCTCGCCTCGACAAGGAGGAGGAGGAAGCAGGAATAGACGGGAAGTTAGCCAGTTTTCAGACTGGCTGGCTACCCTGTGCTAGGGATAAGGCGTAAGGGGAATAAAAGTTAATAGAAAAGTGATGTTACAAAAAGAAAAAAAGAAAAGAAGAGAAAAGCAGTTCTTGACAGTCATGAAGGAAGCTTTGTGGTCGGAGAAATAGACTGATATATGTTCGACTTGGTACACCAATGCTTGATTCTCAAAGACGAGATTTATACAAGTGCCTCGCGAGGTTGTCACAGCCGTGGGACGCGTTACGAGCGAGAGGAACGGGATGTTCTCCCGCATAAGTGTTAGGAAATTGCTGTTTGTCTTTATGTCAAGCCGCCACCGATCTGGCTCTCTGATTGCCACCGCACAGGGCGAACGGCAGCGGCAATTTCGGCTCGGGCGGTGCACATATACAGATCCGCCGCCACCGATCTGGCTCTCTGATTGCCACCGCACAGGGGTTGCATTGGAGGAGGAGCGAAGAAAGGAATTAAGTTCGAGCCGGCGCTTTGACAACCGGAGACTCGCAGGAAGAGGGGGGAGGGGGGCGGCGTGTACACCCAGCGGCAAACGATGGGGGCAGAAGCGCGCGCAGCAAGCGGACAACACGATAAAGGGAGGAGGGAAGAGATAGCAGCGACTGACTGATGCCGCTGACGCCGATAGTGAGTCAACCCCAGCTGCGGAGTTGGTTTCAGGGACAACGCCGCCGATGCCGACACAAACAATATGATACCCTCGCTTCCGCAGCGCTAAGAACCAGGTCTAGCCGTGGGAAGGTGGTCACGTATTCGTCGACGTGCCGGGGCCTACGTGAAATAACCGGCGCGTCGGCAACTGAAGAGCACCCTATCCGCCACACAAGAACAGGGGGGGGGGGACCCTTTCCTCCTCTTTCTGCATGGCGGCGACGGTGTTCTATGCAGTCACGTTATCTTGACTCTCTAGCGGCGTCAGCGGCATCCAGCGGTATCAGTCGGTCGCTGCTAGCGCTGGGGGGATGAAAGGGGGGCGGAGCTGGTTACGAGGCCGACGACAACGCCGACGACGACGCGAAACCCAGGAACGGACGCCAAAGAGCTGCGCTCTAAAAACACAAGCGTCACACATCGCCTTCGTCCTTTGAAATTGCTGGTGTACGGTTCCAGATGTGCGCACGTCTGATTTGGTGTTTGCATTTGGCCATAGCTTGTGAGCTGTTATACACTGTTATACACTGTTATATAGCTGTTATACACAGCTGTTATACACTTTTCTCTTGAGGGATAATGGATAATGGATAATGGCCATTATCCCTCAAGAGAAATATGTATACCAACTGTGTCTTACCAGTACTCACGTACGAAGCAGAAACCTTGAGGCTTACGAAAAGGGTTCTGCTTAAATTGAGGACAACGCAACGAGATATGGAAAGAATGATAGGTGTAACGTTAAGGGATAAGAAAAGAGCAGATTGGGTGATGGAACAAACGCGAGTTAATGACATCTTAGTTGAAATCAAGAAAAAGAAATGGGCATGGGCAGGACATCTAAGGAGGAGGGAAGATAACCGATGGTCATTAAGGGTTACGGACTGGATTCCAAGGGAAGGGAAGCGTAGTAGGGGGCGGCAGAAAGTTAGGTGGGCGGATGAGATTAAGAAGTTTGCAGGGACAACATGGCCACAATTAGTACATGACCGGGGTAGTTGGAGAAGTATGGGAGAGGCCTTTGCCCTGCAGTGGGCGTAACCAGGATGATGATGATGATGATGATGATGATGGTGGTGGTGGTGATGCTGACGACGACGACGACGACGATGATGATAGCTTGTGAGCAGTCTAGTGCATAAACATACAAAAAATGGATGAGATTAAAGTTGTGACCTTTTCGTTGAATAAGCATCAACATTGCATGAGGCCGCACGCTGCATATATCATAGTTTGCTTTTTTTTAGGCTGCCCCAAATAAAAAAAAAACAATTTCCTGTAGCAGCCAGCATAAATACAGTTCTTGAGCAAAATTACACGTTGATGCGGCCATGACTTCTAAGAAAAATCTAAATGCTTATTGTAGAAGGTAACATAATTGTACTAATTAAATATTTTAATTAATTACCTTACGGCATATATTTCTATCTACGAATTGCAGCTAATGAGTATGCGAGGCATATCGACTTGGAACGAATTCTGACGATCGCACCGGTTTTAAGATATGCGCCGTCGAACTTGCGCTAAGGATGCACTGTTGTACTAGTAAGTTTTTTTGGGGGGATAACGTTGTTGTATGCATTGAAACACAGAAGTAAGTGGAACGCCAGTGCATGACCCTTTGAAAATTAATATCTCGAAACTGGCGTAGTTAGGAGAGAGAGAGAGAGAGAGAGAGAATGAAGAGGAAAGGCAGGGAGGTTAACCAGATATGAGTCTACGGTTTGCTACCCTACACTGGGGATGGGGGATAGGGGTTAGAAAGATGACAGAGAGGAAAACGAAAAAAAGAAAAGGAACGCGCACACATAGTTAGGAGAATTCATTCTAAGGAGATACGCCTTGCGAACTCACCTGCTACAACTTGTAAATTTTGATATGTGATGTAAGGTAAATCATTAAAAAGAGAATTATCGTAATGGTATTAATTATTCAATTATTAAGCATTTTGATTTCTAGTAGAAGTACTGGGCTGCCTCATCGAGCAGTTTAGCTAAATGGCAAGAATTGCGTTATGTCCCATAGGCAAAACTTCAAAAAATTTTGGTGCAGCTAAAAGGAAGAGCACCTGGTACAGGATGAAAGTGAACGCAGTTGTAGTTGTATAGGATACCGCATGCATGAAGATTCGGTCGCTCCACATGGATTCGAACGAACATGTGCGTTGAATCTGCATTTTTTTTTGGCGATAGCTTGCCCGGTAAGCAATTATCGTTTTATCTTTTATCTCGGATTTATGTTTCTGAAATAAATGGAGAAACGCATAAACGTTTTTTGCTGGCTACACGTCTGGCCGAACTGATGAGGCAATTCGTAACTTGCCTTCCATATTGTATGTCTTTCTTTCATACAGCAGTAGTGGATAGGGATAGATAAAATTTAGGAAACGGCAGAGAGATGGGGGGGGGGGAGCAGAGTGATAAGATCATATATATACATATATATATATATATATATAGGTCACACTTATGCAGCTTTTCTGGATAGGCCTGTGAGCGTTTTCTTCTTTTGCGAGCAGAAGAACTAAATACAATAATAAAGATTACCGGGGTCTTTTACGACCATCCCTCTGGCTACACCGCCGGTCTGCCCCGTGACGTTAGCGCCGGATCGAGTCGCCGTCATTTCCGGAGAGGACGTGGCCCTCATCCATGAGTCGACGCTCGCCCGACAGTGCTTTCATATCACTGCACGCATTAAGAAGCAGCAATAGAGCCGTTGCTGTGTGCCACCAGACCACGGAGAAAGAATTCCTTCTACGTGCTTCTACACAGAGAATGGCGTTCAGGCGCTTTGACGGGCGGAGTGGATTACGGGTGGGGGGGTGTTACTCCCGGCTGACACCCCGCGGGAGACTCATTACAGCGGGACAATTGGAGAAAGAAACAAAAAGACCTTGGCCCAGCTGACGCCGCCGATACGGCGGCGATTTGCAGTTCGTCGAAGTCGTTGCGTGTACGCGCTGCAGTATAAACGGGCGTGCCAGACCCGTACAGACCGAATGTCGCGTTGCGTATATACACGCCGTGCGCACATATCTGTCGCAGTTATCACGGAGAGGTTAAGTGGCAGGCCGGCGAGTTAAAGGGGACCCGGTTTGGAGGAACGAAAGTGGGAGAGCTTGCGTGCGAGATACGAGGTGATAAAGGCGCCGGGTGGGGGAGGAGGGGGGCCAATAAGAAGTGCTCGTAACGATGCAGCAGCTTCGAATGGGGGGTGGATTGCGATCTGCAGCCTCGAGAATCTGTATCGCACGCTGTTTGTGCCGCATGGAGGATGACGTTATAGGGTCACGTGCGAGGAGCGCTTGCGTCGTAAAACAAGTGCTCGCATAACGACATCTTATAAGGCGCGACGTTATGGGAACGCTTCTGCGAGTCAGTGTCGTCGTCGCCGGTATACAGTTTTTTCTTTTTTTTTTTTTTTGCGATTAGTGCATGCAGCAGTCGCTCGTTAGGCGCTCGCTGACGCTGTTGTCGAAGCGTTGCGCTGTGGCCGTCGGGTATAGTTTACGTTGCCAAAGCCTGTAAAGTGACACCGAGTGCAAATTACGGAACAACTTTACGAGCTTGCTCGTAGAACCTCGTATACCAGCGCTATACGCAACATGTACGCACGGGTAAGGAACTGTCGTAGCTGCGGGCGAACTGGTTGCGACACGAAGCCTCCGTCGAGAGCTCGGGATCACGTTCCAGTCGCCGTATATATAGAGAACTGCAATGTCGGCAAACGAGTGGATGCGCATATACATATGAGCTTAGTATAACGGTGTGGATGTCGGCTATGTAAGCCCTGTATACTTGTCTCGTAAGTCGTGTTTAAAGCTCTAAACCACGTCTTGACAAAGCCCATTTCGGAGAAAAGCGTGCTAGAATACGCTGGCCGAGACCGTCCTCAGCACAGCTGGTTTTGAAAGCGTTGTTGCATTTCTTGCGGAGAACTAGTCTTAGAGACAGTAAGCAGTGTCGTATTCTCCATTCTTTTCTCCCCTTTTTTGCTCTTGTTTCCTTTTAGTTAACGTCATCTCTTTTCTATTATATTTTACTCCCCTTACGCCCGTTCGCCAGCACAGCACTCTAAAAAAAGTTTACGCCCTTTGGGGTGTATATCTGCCGCAGAACAATAATCGTCATCATGCCTTGCTTGCGTTTCCTTTCTTGAAAACGCCGCGTTCTCTACTTTCCTGTCGGCAATGCTGTGTCATGCTGATAACGCGCATGCCTTTCGTTACTGGGAAGTACCGGGCTCGCAGCGTTAAGGAAACGAAATGCGGACAGGACAAATAACGTTTATTGTTGTGTGGCAAGATACGACTCAAAGGGTGTAAACTTTTCTTAAAGTGAGGGTAGCCAGCATGTCTGAGAACTGACTAACCTCTCCTGTCTTTTCGTCTATTCCTGCTTCCTTCCTAAACCGTGTATTGTTTCCTCGTGCTTTGTGACGTATACTTAATAGAGGAGAATACATGCACGCGCCGTGGGTGACCAGCGCATATAATAAAAAGTAGGATTAATTGAGCAACTTTTGGAGCTTCACGAAATAGAGGTAGAGAATTTAAACATATATAGGGAACGGGTAGGGAGGTCAATCAGGATTGAGAATGGTTGGCTACGTTGCAGCTGACAGTGAAAAGAAGGCAAAGAGAGAGAGAAAAAGAGAAACCAGGTACGCTATTCTGGACACAACCCGCCTTACAGTGGCTACGGTGTAGCGCTGCTGAGTTCGAGGTCTTGGGTTCGATTCCCGGCAACAGAGGCCCCATTTCGATGGGCGCAAAACGCAGAATGCCCATTTACCGTCTACTGGGTGCACGTTAAGGAACCCCAAGTGGTCAAACTTTATCCGGAGTCCCCCATCTACGGCGTGCCTCATAATCAGGTCGTGGTTCTGGCACGTAAAACACCACATATAGTCATCCTGGGCACCATAAAAATTACTCCATGCTAACTAATTCACCATCTCTTCAGTTCTGAATTGCTTACAAGGCTGGTACGACCTGTTTGGGGTCAAATAAACGCCAATGTGGCGAAATCTGGCAATGCTTAGTCTAACACCCCGTGAAGGAACCGCAAGCGGATTTTGAGCTTACTATCCGACGGGACGAGGCGGGACAAACCGCTGCCGCTTATACAGCGTACAAATGTGCACACATATGCCCGCTCAAATAACTAAATAAGTGCAAGATGGGAAAAATTTGTCGCCGAGTGACAACGGCGACGCGTTTCGGCACTGATGGCGCGGGTTCTGACATCAAGGTCCGCCCAAGCCGATTCTGAAAGAGTGAGTCACTCCTGTCACCGATGGGCACGGGGTCCTGGGAAAAACCAGCGGTCGATGACGCTGCCATGGCTTCGTGGCGCCCGTGCCTCTGCAGGCGCGGTTTAGCTTCCATCTCTCTCTCTCTCTCTCTCTCTCTCTCTCTCTCTCTCTCTCTCTCTCTCTCTCTCTCTCTCTCTCTCTCTTATTTTTTGTCTGAGCTCCTGTTTTTCTTTTATAGTGCGCTGTTATCAACTTCCCAGCGACTTCCTATCGCTCCATATTTTTGACGTTTCCCCTTTTGCACATTTTAACAAGAGAGAGAGAGAAAGTGTGTGTGTGTTGGAGTAGTCACCTTTCAGACATCGCATGTCGAATCGCCATAGGACGACGCTTTGTACTATGTGTCTCAGGCTTTAAATGAGTGGGCTAGTCTAGAATGTGAAGAGCACTAGATTGTATTGTACGCCAGGAACCAACCCCGCGCTGCTACTCTGACTTCCAGCCTGCATGCAACTCCTACGTGAGCCAAACTTCCTGTGTCGGTGGTTCCAGCCTGAGAATTGCCTTCAGCGGAGCAAATTCATCAGTCACGAGATCGCATGACACACCTCCGTGCGATGTCTGCGTTTACCGCCCGACATGTTACTGTCATCGACTTAACTTGTAGAGAGAATCCGTCTGCAACTCATTGGCAGCCGACCGGACGGCAGACGGCAGGCTTGCCGCGTGCTGCCCTTTCAGAAGGTACACTAAAAAAGCTCACCACACCGCCCGTCAGCTCGGGAAACAATGAAGACACTTGTGTGCTTCTTTTCAAAAACGAATGGGCCTAAATAGGACCGCTGCGTGACCCTGTTCTTGCGCGCGCGCACGTCCTTGCTACGTTTTCTTTTGTTCTTTGACTTTCGCTCCGTCAGCTCTCTACTCCGCTGTTTCCCTCCCCCGGCGTATGTCAGACAACGGGCCGCTTACTGTACGGTCAACGTGCCCTGAATTTGCTCTTCAACATTATCTCCCTCCGAAGCACGTTCTTTTGGCAACTGTACATCCGTACCTTCGAGTCAAGCACTGCAGTCTCGGCAACCAAGGGGAGGATGACCGACCGACCTAAGAGGTCCCATACACCAAGAAACGCAGTCATACCAGGCGATACAAACACGAATAAAGAAGACAAGGAACAAGCAGAGCTCCACGCATCGCGCTTTGCATCGAACGGCAAACATCCGCACATTCAAGCGTTCGGGGTGCGCAAAGAAAGGCGTGATGAATCGTCGCGCCTTTGGGCAGCAGACACAGCAGCGATCGAGACAGGCGCCCCAGATACGCGTCTACATGCCCGAGCAGCGCGCCCAGAGGCACCATTCATTACGGCCTCCCACGAGCTAATTCGCGTAAACTGATTCCCGCATTTAGCGCTCTGTGTCGACATGCTCTACATACGTCGGGCTCATTGTTATACTTAGTATTTCGCGAGGGGTGCCTATGGGTGCACCGGCTCTCCTGGGCAAACACGGGCGCTAATGTGCGAAGTGGATCGCGCGATGCCAACGGGGATAGCCCCCTTTTAGGAAACGCGGTAGCGAATGCTCATATATAAGTGCGGCTGTATAGCGCTCGCAGCGACTCACTCGAGACGTTTAGGGTTGACCTTGCTGGGAATCGTTGGTTGTTTTGGAAGAGAAAACGTGCAGTCTCTACCGTGTGTCATTTACATATTTTTTTATGCCAAAATGTCAAATTTTATTCTCACCTTTTCTTTTTTCTCGGTGTCCATGCACCCGGCGTGTTGAGGATCGAGCTGTTTGAAGCAGGTATTGCGTATATAGAGACAGTGCTTAAAGCAACAGGTGCGTCCTCTTATTATTTTGAGACGTATTGGTCCGCCCCTCCACTTCCTTCAGTGCAAGAAATCTAGGCCAAGCTAGGTGTGAGCAACGCGCCTGGAGCAAAGCAAGGAGTGACGACAGTGGGGCTACGTCCCAGCCGCAAACGGGACTTCCGTGTTAAAAATGGTCCGGCTACGAGAAATTGCCTCGAAATATGAGAAAATGCACCTGTGCTCAAGTTTCGACTAAAGGGAAACATTAGGGAAAAAAAGCTTTTATCTTTTTTTTCACCAGTAACAATTCCTTTTACCCCAAATAAACGATGGTAAGAGTTCTGAAAGCCTACTCTATCAGTATTAAAGTCATTTAGAGCAAATTATGACTGTACACTGTGTGACGTAGGATTGTACGGTGACACTGCGTAACACTCGGAACCCCTTTGCAGGCTGCGTGACAGTGCCCACAGAAACAGTTCGTGTGTGTCGCGTGTACGTGTGTGTGTGTGGTTTTTTCATTCTTTTTAGTTTTATCCTTTTCTTTCTGTCACCTATCGCATCCCTTTGCCCCTCCCCAGTACAGGGTAGCCAACCGAAGATAATCTCTGGTTAACCTCCCTGTCTTTCCTTTCTCTCTCTCTCTCTCTCTCTCTAGGGCATGCTCTTTAGTGTCCCTTTAAAGTCGTTGGAACATAAAACGCAGGTCGCCATGTGTGCCAACTATTCTAGTAGCAAGTCTCTCTGCGCGTAACGCGCAAGCGCGTTGTGAGCACAGCGCGTGCCAGCGGGGTCTTTCGGCTGGGAAGACGAGCGCATAGCGACAGCCTTGACGCGCCGAACAATCGCCCGGTGCGTTCGCGACGGCTGATGTCGTCGACGCCGCCGCCATACGCACAGACACGCGCGTATACGCGCACGCATGGGGGGGCGCTAGCGCACACCAGGGTACGCGCTGCGCGAGCGGGACAAAGGAGGGGGGGGGGGGGGCTGCGTCGTATGAAAAGGAGGGAGGACGCGACCCTATTGACGCAAGCTCCGGCGCTCGGGCGCGCGCTGCTGTTTAATCGCCGGGAAATGGTTCTCCCATCGCGAGTGCTGCTGGCGCACCGCCGCTGTACTATGCCGCCGTTGGCCGCCTTAGCTCGTGTAACCCCGTCTGAGACGCGCTGACCTGCCGCGTTCGGGCCTTCTCCACTGCAGGAGGTTTCCTATTTTTCTTTTTTTCGCGTGTGTGCGAGATAGGGAACCCAAAATCAGGCGATGATAGCACACGCAGGGGCACCAAACAACACAAGAGAAACAAGAAAGCTGGCAGTTTCGCCGAAACATTGAAAACGATAGGGAGTTTTTTTAGTGTCGCGCTGCCGGCGTCCCAGAAAGCCGACCTGATGAAGAGCACCGCCAAGGGGCGTTGCGCGCGTCGCATCTGTAGACGATTCACGAGATGAGAGCGAAGGAAAACCATCGGCCTTTGTCAGCGTCCAAAGGGTTACGCAAACTTAGCTCGAGCTTTGCTGTCCGTTGCGGTGTGACAAGTGTCCCCGCGAACTCGCGTGTTTTGATCGAGCGGCCGGTGTGGCCCCACGATGGGGTTTGCACACCGCGCTGCTCACCGAGGAACGCTAATGCGCGCTGCTCTCATACGCCAGCAGCGTTCACTTGGCTTCGTCGCTTTGTCGCTTTGACTTTGTTTTGCAGCCGAGCGCACTGCGCGCGTCTCTGGAGACATTTACGATCCTCCAAGCGTGGACCGCGCATGCGCGTCGATACCGCGACAGCTCGGCAATGCCAACGGCGTCGGCGCAGCTAGACACTCCTCGAGCGTCCCTATACGATTGCTGTCGTAACAAAATTTATGCATTGAACCGACACCGATTGTTGCGGGTCGCAGGAGGATTTCGTCCGTGTTAACACTTCACGTTCAAAAAAAAAAAAGAAGCAGAACTAGCGGTCAGGCCGGATATTGCATTGCTATTTTATTTCTACGCGGGAGAAAAAGAAACGCGGAAACAAATAAATAAAGAAACGTGACTGCCCCCGCACTTCTCCACATCAGCCGGGTTGGCCCATATTTTTTTCTAGGCGGCTTTGGTTGGCCCTAGCGTGGAATAAGGTTTCCTACTCCATGGGCCGAGACCTCTCCTAAGATTCCCTTTCTCCATGATTCACTCTATACTTGCTTTCCCGCAGTTTCTCAATGTGCCGAGTCGTGCTCTCTAAAGGGCTGCAGCATAGAGTTTCTCACTATAACACCTAGAGGGTAATATCTGGCGCCACCGTCTATGGGAGTTTCTTAAGGGGGCACCGTGCCGTCATGGGAATGACGGTATGTGTGTCTGCGAGGCTCGTGTTGGCTGGTGTTGTAAGAGGCTTCGTCTAAAACGTGGATATGGCTACGCAAATAACGCGTGCTCAAAGTAAAATCTTCAAAAAATGTTTCCATTCACGCATATTACATCTTTACTCACCAACGATGCATGATCAAGCGAAGAAAAGCAAGAACAGACGATCAACTGTTTCAAAGCGAGCGCGAACCTTGTCGTCTGTCCTCCAACTTTAGCGGCCCGCTGATACTTCTTACGTAACATGTAGTCGTACACACAATAACAAGTTCTCATAGTTAAACAAAACATGTTTTCGCGTAATAATAAAGCCAGAACAGCTTTTCGCGTGCTGTTCTAGTAGAAAATGAATCATTGTGACAGACGGAACGGTACTTGCCAAGCGCGTCTTCAAGGTATCCTGTCTCTACGAGAACGATGCCAATCCGAATCCACAATATACCGGCATTCCCATGCATACCAAGCGCAGCAGCGCCAGATTTCCCTCTAGGTAATGTAGTGAGAAACTCTATGGGCTGCAGAAAACAGCGTTCTCTTCCTCTCCACAATCCCTCTCTTCGTTCTTTAGAGGGACGCTACACAGAAACACTGAATCAGCTTAGATTTATAAATTGTTCTTTCAAAGCACAATTTTCATTAATTTCGCCGTAAGCCTGATTAATGAGAGGGAAAAATGAACGTTCTGGTTTCATTTTAACTCGAAGCAACTGCGCAGCAGCTGCGCATTTTACGACCGAGCTGGCAATCGCGGCTCGATATCGCGCGCGATAGGGAGGAAAGTGGGGAGGCAGCGCGGGAGGGAGAGGTGGAGGGCAGGACTCCGCCAACAAGTGCGTACTTTGCACGGGCGCGCGCGGTCGCACGCGCCGTACCTTGAAAGGAATGTGCAGACGGCTCATTCCTCTATGCGTGCTGTGTTCTTGCGGCTCTTGCGTTGAAGCGATAGACAGCACGAAGGCCATTTCGCTCGCTGCTGCTGCCACGCTTGCTTACTCCAGCGTTCTGACAGCGAGTGTCCGCGCTCATCGAGTGAAGGTGTCCATGTGAGCTTGCGCGCGCTTACACGATGCTTGTTAATTCAGTTAGTAAGCGAATGTTTCCAAATTTATACGGCCGATAAAACTACCGTCCTTACTTCGTGTAGGTATCTACTAATTTGCTAGCGCAATCGATGCTTCGTCTTTCGGGTGAAACTGCGACTTTTCGGTAGTGTATAAGGGTGATTCACTAACAAAGCTGAAATAATTTTTCTCTTTTGAGTCCCTTAAAGAAAGTCGCAGTTTCGCCCGAAAGGCGAAGTATCGACTGCGACAGCAAATTAGTGGACAGCTATACGAAGTAGCGATAGACTCAATAAATGTGTCATATTTACGCTGCAATGAAAGCAAATTAGTGGGGTGGATGATATTATTCTCGCATTTTACAGCGAAGCATGCGACTAGAAGAGCTCAAAAAAGCTTTTTGCCGGTTTTCACGGTTTCCTAAAAAAAAAAAAAAAAACCTATGCTACTCACGAAGCTTTAGAACAGAAAGTTAAAGATTGACCGTGCGTACCAATTAGGGAGATTTAGAATTAGGAGACCCAACGTTATAGAGTAGGATACTGGGTATATGAAGTAAATTGACCATAGCATGCCGCCGACAGAAGACATCGCAGCTGAAGGCGACGAAGGGACTACTTCGGTTTTTGAAAGAGACGGGATTGGACAAGCGGCTGTGACAGTGATATCACGTACCACGCCAGAGTGATGGACTCTAACGGACGATGTGTGTGTGCTGTGCTATGTGCTCTCTCTCTCTCTCTTCCCCATCTTTCATCCCCCCCATCCCGCTCTCATGTGTAGGGCAGCAAACCGGTTAAGCTAAACTGGTTAACCGCCCTGCCTTTCCTTCTCCACTTTTTCCTTCCTTCCTTGACCATAGCCGACTAAAGGGAACCGACTTGTTAGAGAGCTTTAGTGTTGCGTACGCATAGTCATTGCGTACGTTATGCCATAACGGGTATAAAACTCGCATGCGCGAAATGCTATAGTATAAATAGCTTTGCAGCTGACGTATGCACACCTTTACATTTTGATTTAGGCTTGCGGGCTTTGCGTAAGAACACGTAACAACATGGCGGCGCCCAGACGCCTCCCACTTCCACATAAATTCGTCCTTGTTACGATTTCTGCTCTTCGTGGCAGCGAGATATACATGGCAAAAATCTGCTTTCACTTAATTAAATTAGTCTGACTTCTCTTTGAGTACGAAGTGTGAGCGATATTTTGCCGTCGCCATTGAAGTCAGTAGTCTGTTCTGCCGTTGCCAGGGCATAAATAAATAGACATCTACAGCCTCGTTGCTATCGCTTTTCACTATTGGCCACCCGTTTGCCATTCGAAACGCTGTGGCCCCATTTGGTACACAGCGACCAAAACACTCTAGAAAAAAAAAAAAAGATTAGACTCACCAAGAACATGCGTATAGCATGATTTATAGCCGTTTTGCGTGCGGCCTCGTAAACAGCGGGAGCACTGCAGAAACTGTTAACGAATCTTGTCTATATGCATAGAAAGTATATGGCAAAAGGCCAGGCCAACAAGATGGGAAAGTGGTCTAACATGCAGTCTACGGACAATATGTACGGTTCTCCTCTTCCATTTCTTTCTGAACAAAAAAAAAAAGCGAAACGAAACGAAAGAAACGAAATGAAATGAAACGAAACGAACGAGCGAACGATACGAACGGTAATATAGTTATTTCTTTAGTTGCCTGGCCACAAACGTTCACCCCGTGGCACCGCGCATGCGTTCGTTGTCCACACCACGCGCGTAATGATGCGATGGTGCGTGGAGTAATGCACCGCCAGCGCACTGTGGTCGGTGACTGCAATGACGGCTTGCTCAGTGAATAACGGCGCCGCGAGCTGTCGGGATGATTAGTGGTCTGCGGAAAACGCGCGCGCGTGCAACCCGAATCCGGCAGGACTCGGCGATGGCTGCACGCTCGCATGAAGTCGACGGCATCCCTGGGCACAGATTAAATGTTTCGAAATGCGTGCTTTGTTTTCGACCGAGCGGATGAATGCCCTTCGCGCGAAGGCAAGTTAAACCGTAAGGAATGCGTACAGATGATAAGACATGCGATTTAAACTCGCTCATTTATTATGTACGACAATATGAGATTCAATACGAAGACAGTTTAGAACGAAGCTAATTTCTACAAACTACGCTGTAAGAGATTTCTGGGAAGCAGTAATATCGTTGGAAATTATTGATTGGTGTTTGCATTCCTTTTCCTGTCTGAATTCATGTGAATATTTGTGGCCCGACTTCGCATTTTATCTATTCAGTGGATCTTCGTGTGAGCCGACGTTACGCTCCAAAGCGTTTTATGCGACCTCTGTCGTGCATTAGTGCGATGTGCTTATGAGTGCTGAGGTTACACTGTATTGTGTGTTTCATGTAACCTCTTATCTCGAGTTGTCCTTTCTGCCTTTATGCGCGAAAACGTTACCTTCCAGTACGTTTCATTTGATTTCTCCTGCGAGCTGCCTGTAGCGCATGTATGTCACATGACTTGAATTCTGACCTTTTCCCATCTCGTTATAGGTTTCTTTCTCTCAGTGTCTGCTTGCTATTTTACTTTTAGTGTATCTTCGTTCTATCTGAAACGGAGCAGCTGGCACCGCATAAAAGCGCCAACATCCCCTACATATCATGCTTTAAAAGAAAAATCGAAAGCCCACATACACGTTTGAAGTATTAATTCAATGCATAGTACGTAAAACACGTCGTGCGGCGAGAACACGTGTAGCGTCAAGCCATAGTTCGACGAATTGTTATACACGTACGGTTGTACGTGTATAAAGGCGAAACATCCGCCTCTGTGGTTCACTGTCTGTGGCATTCCGCTGATGAGCACCACGTAGCAGGTTCCAGTGCCTCCGCAGCGACCCTATTGCTATGGCGACGGATTGTAAAAAAGAAAGAAAAGAAGGAAAAACGCTCGTGCATCGTGCTTTGCGTGTACGTTAAGGAAAGACTAAGTGCACAAAACGAATCCCGCGCCCTCCATTGTACGGCGTTCCTCGCAACACACGTTTCACTTTACGGACGTTACATACCACAATCTTAATTTAATTTAAAGTCCACAGTTTTCCTAGCAATTTATTCGGTTCCGCAGTTCTGTCGTGTAATTAGTCGAGGACACTCGCTGATGCTATTTTCGCAGTAACGAATTGCTAGCTAGCGTACGCTCTTACAATCTGTTCTTGTGTATGTACAGATGGTTTTGTGGTTACGGGCCCGTATTTATTATTATTATTATTATTATTATTATTATTATTATTATTACTATTATTATTATTATTATTATTATTATTAGATATGGAAACGTAGAAACACACAAAGTAAACAGGGAGGTAGCAAGCTGACAACTGCTACCGAGAGGGGCACGACGCCTGCCTACTCTGTCGGGAGGAGGGAATGAGAAGAGAAGATAGGAAACGAAGAAACAGGAACGAAAATGGGAAATCAACAAATGACAGAGACATGACTCTATTGCATGCACAGAGCAGTCACTTTTCGATTGTGAAGCTATTTATTTCATGCAGAAATCAACGACAACGGGTGAGAGGCGACGCGACACTCCGCTGCACTGCACTGCAGCAACCGAATCGGCATAATTCTGTGCGTCCCATTTCCTGGCGTCCAAGCCTTAGCCTTAACCGCTGGAAGTCAGTGTGCAACGTGCCCCCAGCGAGCTCACGCGTAGGGAGTTTCTCAACTTTGAATCTATAGCTAACGTTGGTAAACACGTGGTTAAGTGCTTTTGTCGACTGCCCGATCCTCTTTCTTTTATAGCTCTGTGCATTGCTTCGCCACGTTCCGGCTTATATCACCGAACTGCCATACGCTGCATAGCCTTCCCGAAGTTCAGTCACCCACGAAACACACATGTGTTCTGTAAAGCTGCAAAGCGTGAAATAGCTCACAATGATAGGAGACTATGCATGCGTAGGCGGTATATACTTCATTACGGTTGATCGTTCCTCTGATTTCATTCTTTTTTCAAAATGGTTTAAATGGTTTAGTTTTATCTATAGCTTCCGAGGTTGTTTCATTGTCTGTTAACCTAGATACTGTACTATCATATATATATATATATATATATATATATATATATATATATATATATATATATTGTGTGTGTGTGTGTGTGTGTGTGTGTGTGTGTGTGTGTGTGTGTGTGTGTGTGTGTGTGTGTGTGTGTGTGTGCGCACATACTCGCACTCCCCGCACGTTCTCGTTCTCTTTCGCATACACAGATGGAGCAAAGCTGTAAGGCCATCTGCATGATGCCGCAGTCAATCCCCGGATGTTTCTATAATATCTCGAGGTTTCGACCGTACAGGTTTCGACCGGCGTACAGACATCGCTAATCTCCTCCCTCCGCCCGGGACCCTGCATGGCGTTCGCTCGCTCGCATGCAATACCTTCGTATACATAGATATGCACGACCCGCTTTCTCGCAACGTCGCATTCCTCGCGACCGCGGCGGCGTCAACTCTCGCAATACCTCGCCGGTGTCGATACGCACCGCGACTCCACGGCAGCTGCCGTCGGCACGCATTCATGCAGCATGCAGAGGCAGGTGGCCCGTGCCCACCAGCTGCAAGCCCCTTTCGGCGCAGTCCTTGTCCTAGGGAGATAAGCGACGTGCGGTCTCGCCGCATCCATTTGGTATTCCCCGCGCACGCTGCACGCGGTATGCGAGAAAAGGAAGTTCGATGAACCACGATGGCCGCGCGAACGTCGCGGTTTCGCAAGTGAAACTAGCATCGCTGCTACTCTCTATATCCGTGCCCCGTGGCTGGGTGCCGGATGCCGGGTTCAAGCAAACCGAAACTCAATGCACTAAGCCCGCCGAGAATCCTCGTTTGAGCTCTTTGGTTCCTCAGCTATAGTTGTAATTACAAAATGGTGCAAGATATAGTTTTCGATAACCTAGGAATGCAGTGGCAAGTACACAGCTGTCTAACTCGAAGTGAGTTTGCATGCATGTAAGCGCCGTCCAATTGCGTTTGCTCATTTCCGTGATGTCATGGGCTGAGGCAAACTTATTTCAGGGTCGTGTGGCCGTCTTTCGGGAACTACGTCTCGGAGCGCAGATGTACGTAGGATGAGGGGTAGTGCGGTTTTGTGGGCGGGGTTTGTGCTGAATTCATACGTTAATTGTCAACCAGTGCAAGACAAAGGCGGCGTGAAGGCACACACACAAAAAAAGAAGGAAAAGAAAACGGCGATATTGTTCTGATACTGAATACAATTCACCACCCTATTGGTTTTTTCCTTTCCAATCAGACCACTAAAGATATTCACTCATATGTAGTACGACTTGGTTTCAAATAATGTCCTTAATGTGACTGCATTAATGCATGCCGTTTGAAACATGCCAGTATAAAGCCATCTACGAATGTGTTTTCGTGCTGTGCGTCATTTATGTATTCTTCGTCCAGTCAACGTAGTCCACATAAACAAACAAGTTTTGCTACAGAGTCTCTGTAAACTGTGCATATAAGACAGGTCTTTTGGGCTCGTGACCTAGCTCTATTTAGTGACTACCTGTTGCCTGTAGAAGGCTATGTATTTCTTGTTGCAACCGGTTTGACGAATACGACTAAGTAGACGCAAATTTTAAGATTTGTGTTTTTTAGCCTAGTGGAGAGATTACAGAGGATAGAGGGGAAAAGAGAGAGAGAGGCAGACAGGTTAGCCACTGTTTAAGGACCGGCTGACTGCCAGGGAGCGAAAGGTCCTAGAAGAAGCGACGAATAATACTAACTAAAAAAGCGAATAATAATAATAATAATAATAATAATAATAATAATAATAATAATAATAATAATAATAATAATAATAATAATAATAATAATAATAATAATAATAATGGTAAGCAACCCTAATCTTTGACTGGCACTCGCACCTCGGCGTTGGTGTTCTTTAGATACTGTAGGCGAACGCAATGCCCGAACCGAACTCAGAAGCAATTGTTTCCTGTTAATTAGCCGGTGAAATATCACGCCACCTTCTTCTGTGTGACGTCATTAGCCAACGTCATTGCTTCCGCTTTCTACTTCCGGTTTTCCAGGAATTTCGCCAAAGTCGTGCTCACGTGGCGGGTCTGTAAAATCTATGGTTCTGATGTCTAATTAATTCTAATTATTCCAGACACTTCAGTAACTCATCTTGTAACTAAACTTGTGCTCTGATATCATATATATAATGAAACATATTAATTTTGTTCTGTGCTATTTTTTTTAATTTCTTTCTATCTCTTTTTCTGATTTATTTTGAATTTCCTGCCCGGTGATCTCAGGAGGTGAACCGGAAGTGCTGCTCAAGAAATAAGTCTGTCACTCTGACGCTCGTGCCAATAATAATAATAATAATAATAATAATAATAATAATAATAATAATAATAATAATAATAATAATAATAATAATAATAATAATCTTTATTACAAATCAAAGTTGTACATATAATTTTGCTAGGTCTGCCGAAGCCTTCTGTGGGCTTGTATGGCAGAAACCTGGCAGTCAGGGCAATGCATTATGTACCTTATTACAGACAAACCAAATGTCAAAAAGAAAAAAAAAATAGAAATAACGTATCACATGATTTTCAGGTAAACATGCCCAGTAAACAACACTTAATGTTCAAATGAAAACACGTAGCACTCAACAACCATGAAAATTGAGCAATCAAAGCACCATATGTAAACAAACTTACAACCTATCGAGAACGAAAAAAAAAAAACAAATCGTGAAAACAGCGGAAACAGTTTGACATTCATTTCGGTTAAGATCACACTACAACAACAGAGACTTTATACATGTGAAATCTATTCTATCATCGCCTTGGGGGCCTTTTTTAATCCCGACAAAGTTGTCTGATCCAGTACAGCACTGGGAAGGTTATTAAACAGGTGGGGGATATAGTACCTTCTTTGTCCTTTTCCATAACGAGTTCTTGTCCGAGGAACTACATATCTGGGATGACTACGCAAAGCAACACTTTTATGGACAGGTTCTCGGAAAGTATTGCTCCAGAAATAACGCATCACAATTGTTGAACGAAACAGAGACTCGAAATCGGGCATTTCTAAATCTCGAAATAAGTTATCTGTGGTTTGGTTGTACGCGACACTTTTTAGTATGCTTTTTAATAGGTTGTCAATTTTATGTTTCCAAAATCCGCTGCAATTAAAAAAACAGGGAACGCCGTACCTTATATGCGAGTAGCCTAAAGCATGCACTATCACTTTTTTAATCTTGGTAGGTGCATAACTCCTTATACGGTAAAGGACACATGCAACATTACGTAATCGCGCACAAATTTGAGCCATTTGAATATTCCAAGATAAGTCAGTCTCAAAGTATACTCCAAGGTACTTGACACTATCCGCATATTGTACTGGGGCACAAACACAGTCTAAGCAATCAGAACCGTGAAGGAAAACATGTTGACTTGTTACTAGAGCCTTTAACGGATTTCTAAAACATACTAATCGAGTTTTCTTAGCACTTACTTTTATACGGTTTTTTTTAAACCAGTTCATCACATTTTTTATGTCGCTTTGAAGTAAAGCGACAGCTGCTTCGTACTGCATGTGTTTAGATACAAGCAACGTATCATCTGCATACTGGAAAATCGTACATGAAGTTGTTACCTGTGCCAAGTCACAAACGTACAAATTAAAAAGAAGCGGAGACAAAACGGAACCCTGTGGAACCCCTGCGCTAAGAAACCGCAAAGAACTCTTTTGGTCGCCAATACATACGACCTGGGACCGATTTAACAAGTAATTTTGTATAAATGCATGGAAATGCCCCCGAAAACCGTAATTATGTAGTTTAGCACATAGGATACTGTGGCTTACCGAATCAAAAGCCTTTGATATATCTAAAAAAAGCCCACAGGCTACCTGGTTAAGTTCAAATGTTTGATATAGAAGATCCGACAGTTCTTCAAAAAGCGCATGCGTGCTTCTACCAGACACGAAGCCATACTGGGAAGTTGATAAGATAGTATGTTTTGAAACGAACCCCTCAATCGTTTCAAGCACGTGTCTTTCCAACAGTTGCGCTAAGAAAGGAAGAACAGAGATGGGGCGATAATTCTCTGGCTTCGAAGCATCTCCGCCTTTAAATATCGGTATCACACGGGCTCTCTTTAGTGCATCTGGTATTATGCAAGTATCAAGGATTCTATTAAAGATAAAAAGAAGCGGATCGGCCAGAACTCTGACGTTGCGACATATGTCTTCTGCTGTTATGCCATCAATT